>NC_049987.1:3945818-3951218 GCF_000003815.2 Branchiostoma floridae | reverse complement strand
GCTTTGATGCGCTGGTTTGTCTTATCATAGGGTAATGTAGGTAACCAATTACCTTGAGGAATACATATAAGTAGATGAAAAAGATGGCACGAAGTTGATATTCTTTAGATTATTTTAACATGGTATCTTTATGTCAAGAATATCAAACGTGTGAAATGATATTGATCTTACTTTTGGTCACATCAAAGGAATCAAAATTTAAACCACCCCTAGTTTACATGTAATGGGACATTCCGGATAACCATAACATGTCAGTGATCAGCACATTGTTGACAGAAAGATCTCTTAGTAAGCTGAACCTGCGGCTCCCCCCCCCCCTTTAAAATTATATGGGTGGCATCTTTTGGGCACTGTGAAATGACGCCATAGATAGTGTTAGTTAAGACAAAAGTTATCTACCTTACATCATGGTATACGGGAACAATGCATTTTTGGCGACGCCTCAGGGGCGAGCCAAATAGTATATGATTGTGTTCAGTCTGCAAAAATTCTAGGAATTGCACAGGCATGTTTCCACAGGCATGTATGGAATGGAAGCCTTGTGGTATGTTAAATGGAATTTGGGTCATGTACTGGCATGTGTCCACAGGTATGTTTTACAGGCATGTTTGGAAAGGAAGTCTCGAGGAATGTTAGATGGAATTTGGGTCATGTACTGGCATGTGTCCACAGGTATGTTTTACAGGCATGTTTGGAAAGGAAGTCTCGAGGAATGTTAGATGGAATTTGGGTCATTACCTAGAATGCTGGGATCAGGGGGACGGCTGGGTCAGAGAGCATGGTTGGTAAATTTTCTTGGTCCGAATCACGGCAGGCTCATTTGTGTTGCCAGCAGTAAGCGCCTTCGACGCCACTGGATCCATTTAATTTCCAAAGTCGCAACTCCATGCTTAGTCAAATTGTCTATCATCCATGAGCTGTGAGTTTTGACTTCTTAAAGCCATATACCACAGGTAGACAGGAAATACTTTATGTCAAGTTCATTATCTTGAATGATGGCAAATGGTAACCATATTCAGAGTCACAGAGAAAAATATTTTGTGTCCAATGTAAAATAAATTCAACAAATGCAAGGTCATGTGTGGTGGGCCATGGGTCGTCAAGCCAGACAATCCGAGCCTATTAACACATGGTATAATCCAGTACAATACTGAGAAATATTTCAAATTCTGCTGTGTTTTACTTGTCAGGACACATTCTTACAATCTTGCATTCCAGGGACATCGGGTTTGTGCAGTGTTTAGTGTAGAGCCAAATGGTATATTATTGTGTTCAGTCTGCAAATATTCTAGGAATTGCACAGGCATATTTCCACAGGCATGTTTGGAATGGAAGCCTTGTGGTATGTTAAATGGAATTTGGGTCATGTCCTGGCATGTTTCTACAGGCATGTTTCCACAGGCATGTTTGGAATGGAAGCCTCGAGGTATGTTAAATGGAATTTGGGTCATGTCCTGGCATGTTTCTACAGGCATGTTTCCACAGGCATGTTTGGAATGGAAGTCTTGTGGTATGTTAAATGGAATCTGGGTCATGTACTGGCATGTGTCCACATGCATGTTTCCACAGGCATGTTTGGAATTGAAGTCTCGAGGAATGTTAAATGGAATTTGGGTCATGTACTGGCATGTGTTCACATGCATGTTTCCACAGCCATGTTTGGAATTGAAGTCTCGAGGAATGTTAAATGGAATTTGGGTCATTACCCTGAATGCAGCTGGGATCAGGGGGACGGCTGTGTCAGAGAGCATGGTTGGTAATTTTCTAGGTCCGAATCACATTTGTTCGTGAGCAGCTCAAGTCAACTGGCGTTGTTTTGTGTTGTGTATCAAGGTTAGTGACGTACAGTGTAAGTCTACTCTGACTTAAGAATCAGAGGTTTAATAGACTGGAGCACATCTGCTGTTTTCTCTTACAGTACATAGGTCTTTCAGTTTGTCAGGGTAAATTCATTATACTGGGCAATAGGGAAGGAGGTAGGGGGTACATTGTACAATCATGAAACTCGTCTAGTGGGAGTTATTGCATGCTTGTTTGGACTACAACTGTATTACATCCCTGTTATGTTGATATCGCATAATTTTTGTATATGCATGAGCTTCATACTCATGTCATTGGAAGTTAAACATAATAAGGTAATAATGCTACTCATTACAACATGATTAACAATAAGAATAACTTAGGACAGCAATGAAAGTCGTCGCAATGCAATTTTTTCGGATTTGCCAATCTTGTTATCTATTCTAATGTTATTAACCCTCAAACCACCGTATGGGGTCAAAACTGACCCCAGGCGTATATCAATGTGTGCCATTATGTCATTTCAGGTCGAAAACAAATTTCCTTCCAGGAGTTTGTTTGTATATATGTCCTATAACTTCTTATACGTTTTTACCGAGATTGGCTCATTGTTGATTAAGTTATCCTAGAAAGTTAATGCATGGTCCAGTGGGGTCAAAACTGACCCCAGCATTTTTTTAAACAAACTTTTGCGACCCACACCTAAACTACTTATCGTAGGTTCACGAAATTTTTAGAGAATACTTTACATGTAAGCCAAAATTATTGTGAGAACTTTTGTGCCAATATCATGTCATATGACGACATTATGACGTCATCTAGGTAATATCGGCCGCCATCTTGGATTTTGACTGATGACGTCATCAAATTAGCATAAATTATGAATATGGCGTGACGAAATCAACGTTGAATTTTATAAGATGTGATAAATAACTGTTATTTGCTAAGAAAAGCTTAAAACTTAAATGTTTAATGCAAAATTAGAAAATTTCGTAATAAATATGTCTGTCAGAATTCCGTTGCCATGGCAACATGAAAAATAATGAACATACTTTGTTCACTGAAAATGTTTGCTATCAACATTTTCTAAAATATTACCAAGTTTGGTGGCCCTAGCATAAGCCATTCAGACGCTATATGGCATTGAAGTTGGTACAGGTATCAAAAACCTCCTTCCTGGTCTGAATAGCGTTGGTGCAAAATGTGGTCCTCATTATCTTTTGCATAAATAATGATAATGAGCTAGAAGTATTGTCACCTAATCATGTCAGACTGTCCCACATAGATTAATGAAACTATACATATATACAAATCACAAAAAGAGTCACACGAAAAACTGTATTTGCACAAAACGTTTTGGGGTCAGTTTTGACCCCATACGGTAATCTACGTCACAAAAAAGCTACGGTGGTTTGAGGGTTAAAAGATGTCGAGGTGCATTCGAAGTGGAGAATTATCGAAAGTAACAATTCTTAAGTGTATATCAACTATTCTAACTGCAGTATTACCGCATTCTACGGTATTCCAACATTATTCGAAATATTCTTCTCTCATTCGATGGAGAACTAAAACAGCAAGCCACCTGAAATCCTGCCCGAATGTGTTCAAAAGAATATCTGGAATGCAGTGAGATTTTATAGAATACACTACGAATTCACAGGAATAGAAGATAATTTTCATTCTGGTGGCATTTGGGCTCATTCATTCTGGTGTGAAGGGGATATAAGGTCCATTTGGAATTCCCACCCGGAATGGCCCCGAATGTGGCACGAATTTTGCAAATACTTCATTTCGGCTGGTTCTGATTGCTTCCTGCTAATTCGGTTTCAGTGTGAAGACCCTACTAGCGTGGCTCGAGAGCCGAACCAATTCATACCTTTTACATATTGGCTTGCCTTCAATCGTCGGAATTTGAACAGCCCAGACTACTATAAAACAAAACAACTTCGATCATTTAATGAATGAATTCGCTTCAAAAGAAATATCATTTCTTTTTTTTTTCTGTATGGCTTAGTGCGTTCATTCATGTTGGAAAAAAGACAGCTGAAGTCAAGGTTTATGGATTTACATAGCCATCGTGACGTAAGAAATGCGTTGTCAAATAGTTGAAACTGGGCAAATAGAGCGAATAGCACAAGGGAGTCGGCCGGCCAAAGAAGTCAGCTCACGGCCGGCCAACTCCCCTAGCATGTACATGTACTAATTCTCTCTATTTGTCCAATCTATACTATCTTAAGCTAAGGGCAAAACCCACCGTACGTGCAATTTGTCCCTACGTTTTTTTTTTGAGAGAAAACGTTCAGGCTGTACATGGCAGGCTCGTCGCCCGTACTGACAAACGCCCGTACTGGCTAATCCGCAGCCCGATGGCACACAACGTTTTGCCTGCACGTAAAGTTCTACGGCGTGTCTGCGTGCTCCAAAATACGCCGAATACCCTACGAGTTCATACGGAGGCGGTACTTACCACTTACGGATCCCAAAAGATTGCCCGTTTTGGCACGTAGACAGCACGTATTTTCACGTACGGCGGGTTGTGCCCTTGGCTTAACCAACGATCCGCGAAGCCTGGTAGAGGCTTATACTATCAAACGACTTAGATTGTGAACACAAGGAGCTTACGAAAGTTTGATCAACCTGATAGAGAATTGAGAAAGTTAGTTGAAGTCCTCCCTGCACCATATGGCAAATCTTTGTTTCAGTTGACCAGGGGCGCACAACTTTGTGCATTCTACAGTTGAGATATATGTGTGTGTGAAAGATAGATAGATACGTTTCTTACGTTGCAATCGCTAAAATTTCAAGCCACTGATTAAATCACTTGCACCAGCTTTAAGTAAAACATTATGTGCAACGTTCCTCCAAACTGTTGTCACACTTTTGACGATGTTTTTTTTTAGTTTATCTAGCAAAAGTTGCTTTTCTCCAACATCTTCGTGCATAAATCTACACAATAAACCCTACAGCTTCTGTGTAAGGAAATAGACAACGTTCTTTTGAAGTATATTTCAACATCAAATTATGTTAATATGCTGCATAATATTTCTCCATCGTTCAAAGTGTAGAGTTTTAGCCAATCCGATATGGTGAGCTTTGATATTCTACTCTTCTGTACGTTTCGGCAGTGAAACCTGCTGAGACGATTGAATTGAAACTTCAAACTTAAATTTTTTGAAGTAAAATTGTATCTTTGGTTGATCAAAGATACAAATTGGTTCGGCTCTCGTGACAGGCGAAGTTATCAAGTTTTATATGATATGTGACTGTTCAAAGTGTAACGATTGAAGACAGTAAACTTTAATCTTTTTGGGTCTGCAACTTCAGTTGATCAAAGATTCATATTGGTTCGGCTCTTGCGACAGGCTTAAATAAACGAGCATCTTACCTGGTGTAGGACGTGTTTTTGGTGTCCAGACTCAACCGGAAAATCGACATCATGTCGGAAGGAAGGCGGCAGTCCCAAGCCAACACTGGAGGTAGCAAGTTTCTATTTGTTCCTTGTTCTCTTTCTGACAAAAGACGTTTTTTCCACGCCATGTTACTGTTTTGTAACAGTTTCTTTATGCTTGAATGATCGTGCTTTAATTTTTCATGACTGAT
>NC_049987.1:3942903-3945664 GCF_000003815.2 Branchiostoma floridae | reverse complement strand
CAGGAGTCTTACAACGGTCGCGGTGCAGCGAAACATGTTCTTAACATATGCGACTAGTCGAAGGAAATCTCCAAAATCGCACAGCTCGTTACCGAGTCGCAGATTGTGCGTACAAATCGTGCGTACCTTGCAAGGGCATCGGTCAATAGTCTTGCGTCAATCCAACGATTGAAGACCGATAGGCGAGCAAAGACATAGTTATTAATCATCGAGCGCAAATCGGATGTCGAACGCCCGTCAGTTGTTCGACGTACGCCCGATTGACGTCAGATTGCATGGATGGCATTTCTTTAAATGTGAGGGTAATTGTGACATTGTGGCCCCTGTGGCAGTATAAAGGCTGCCTTTGTGACACAATTTCTTTTCTTTCGTCATTTCCATTATCCCGCGCATTCCATCAATTGGTTAAAAAGATTATGACAAGAAAAGAAACAACATTGATTCATCTCTTGCCTTTTTTGAGGAACGTTTTGTGTTACCTTGTCCGCGTGCAAGAGGTCATGGGAGGTTCATTATCATAGATTTATTCACCGTCGATCGCACGAGCCTCGCTTATATGTGAGGGGGACAGTTTTGGGGCGAAAAATACGCAAGACCATCTTAAGATCTTCAAATCAGCCGACCTTCCTGCGATCTCGAAGTACGTGCGAAGATCGTATGTAATGTGAAGGGGGTATAAGGGCGTGGTCACACAGGTCTTGCGATCGTCGTACGATCCGGAACTTCGGGCATTTTAGAGGACAAAAACGCACGTCTCCTGCATGTCTTGGTCCGCAAAATGCTGTTTTTGATCAGTGTCGGTGGTTGGTTCTGTCACAACCTGCTTGAAAATCCTATGAGATAAGAATCGCTCGACGATTGCACGGCCTATGTGACCGCGCCTTTATATACCTGTCACATCATCCACGATCTTCGGGCGTATCAATGGAAGATTGACCATATTTAAGATCGATAGAGGGTTGCGCGTATTTTTCACCTGAAAACCGTCCCTGTCACATATAAGCCATACTTTGTACCTTGCACAATTGTTGTGCAATAAATTTATTATCATAAGCGAGGCTCGGACGATTGGCGCAGAATCGTCGTCCGATCGATTTTCGCCAAATGTGACAGGAGTATTACAAAGACAGTTCAGGGCTGTTTCCAGGACCCGCCTCTCCGTCCTGGGACAGAAATTTGCAATAGTCTTTGAGAGAATAGTTAACTAAAACCAACCATCAAAAGTTTTTACCATCTTGGATTGATTGCTAGCTAGTTTTATGTTTATCTTGGCCTATAATTTCCCTCTCTCATTCCCCTACACTACTAACACTAGTACAGTTTAGGTGCCGGTATGTTGGTACATTCTGCACTGACGACAAAATGGCCGACTGAGTTATGCTGTAAATTTCGTGACTAAGTCTGATTTTAAATAAATATAAATATACATAAAAAGTCCAGACAATTAGCAGGAAAAGGGTTTCTGATCACGGGGCATCACGTCAGACATAGGACTTCTAAAAACATTTCGATAGATTTGTAGTTTGTCTGATACATAAAGTGACATTTGACCACAACACCCTGAAAAACAGACTTTGGGACCACTTTTAAAAGCTATTATTTTACCTTCATATGATATGTGTTGATTCCTTTATTTGTTTCCGATGAAAGAGTGTACACTAGTCAGGTAGGTATATGTCACAATAGCTCGTGACATCTACATTTCCACCCTACTTGTATAACAAAATCGTTCTAAAGAATGCAAATCAAGTGTCCTAGTGATATAATGATATTGTTAGCTTGTGAAAAAATGGACTTCCGCACAGGGTTGTGTTTTCTGTGAGACTGTCTTGGGGACTGGTTCCTCCTTTTATTATTAGAAGCTGTCTTCATCATTACACAATACTGTTATGACTACGTGTACCGGTACAAAACCGTTTTTTTCTTATTGGACAGGTCCAGAAAAAACGGACCTGACAAAATTCGGTGAACCGGATTTTGGACCTATTGAAAAATAAACAGATTATATCATTAGGCACGTTTTGGGGCTTACCGGTCGAGAAAATAACAAGAGCGAAGAAGAGTAGAGTCTATAGTCATTTCTACCAAGTTTTACAGTCAATCGTACAGTGGCAGTCAGATTTTAAAAAGGCAGGGGGGTCGAGTAATCCACAAAACAGATTTCTTTGTAGCGAAATGACCAGTGTTTTGAGTATCGCCTATTCATAAGTTGTCACATACTGAATCAGTTCCAGGTTCAGGTCCGGACCTGGACATGATCCTTTGGACCTGAACCGGACGTGAATTTTCTGTACCGGTACACACCCCAAAGTTATGACCATATATGGTCTACCCTTCACACTCATCACCACCATGGGTAGACGACATCCTCGTCATCTCATTCTCAATCAAGAGAGGACTCAGTGTGGACATTCTAACTAAATTAAGTCATGCTGATTCAGAGTAAACCATGAATCTTCATGCATTTCGAAAAAAAGGTTACATAGAATCACCGGTCTCACTGGAAAAAAAGTTAAAATCTTGGACATAGAGCCAGACTTTATCGCTAGAGGGATCAGGGAAGCCATCTACATCAGAGCTTTAAAACCACTCCTGAACAGAGACGGTGGGCGCCAAAGACTTCCTGCAACCTACGATCCACTGCTTACTGAGTCACGTGTTTTATCTGTATAAAATGCCGTCAAGACAGCAGCGGGTTGTTCATTCCTTGACAAAGACTGGTGCTGTTCAGTCAAACATTTGGGTAAGTCCATTTTTGTGC
>NC_049987.1:3935565-3942803 GCF_000003815.2 Branchiostoma floridae | reverse complement strand
CCTCCTCAAAAAACTGTTGCAAACTGCTGGTTTAGTATTCTGCCTGGTAGTCACCTTTATGCTGCTACATTTGACAGGTACAGTAGGCCCGTTTTATTCTCCAAGCAAAGATTCGGCTTTGGCTATTTTAGAACGTGTTTAGGCGTTTTGGGCGTGCCTCCATTTTGTCGCGTTTTTTAAAACGTCAAAAATACCCAGCCGGGGCCAAATCTTTGCTTGGAGAGCAGGTCCTTTTATCTTTCCTTCAAATTAAACATGGTGACTTCAATAGGTTTATTAGATCAAAGCGCTAGTCGTCGAAGTATTCATCATAATTGTCTGCCATTTGCTTTGAGTACAATTACTTTCGCCAAGAAAGCCATAGCATGTTTATGTTTGGTAGGGTGTATGTGCGGTAAAATTGTATAAATTAAGAGGCTATATGTCGATTATGAAGCTGTAGGTTTTTATGTATTCTTAAATCAAAGAATTCCTTACATTCCCATGCGGCTTCCCTAGGTACTGCAGCAGAAATTCTGTTCCTTCTATTATGAAATCTGGACCCGTTATGGTCAAAAATTTCAAAATCAAAGTAACCAGGAAATTGGCTAGTTCTTGGGAAGAACTAACATGAGTTTGGATAATTCGACCTATAGTTATGCATTTTACTACCACAATTGCATTTTAAATACAGTTAAAGTCACCAGACTGTCTGAAGAGATTGACAAGCTCCGGACAGAAATGCGGTTACCTGCACAAACCGATCTGGAAGGTAAGTACGGATGTCCTAATATAATGGATTGCCTACCTAAAATATTTCATTTTCAACAAAGCTTCCCTGGGAGCCAGACAGGACCGGGTAGCTAGGGAATTTTGTTCGGGGAGCCAAGGCAGCCAGCCCGCCGATCTCACATTATCGGCCCAAAGGAGTTATCGCTACCCTTGGCAGGTGGACCTCATCGGGTTTAAACTCCCCGGGGCGCTAATAGGAGCTCGGCGGGCCTGACTGTCTTGGGTCACCGAATAAACTGTCCTAGCTGCCCGATTCCGGCTGACCCAATGGTACAACAAAGAGTTCGAATTCGTTTTCTTAAATATGCTCAATGTGTACAATCTTCTTTTTTTTACTATAACTTATTATGTTCAAATAAATGTGGTGTTATTGTAAAAATCATGGATTCCGAGACGGTCCCTCTCTCGTTTCCATCAGGGTCTCTTGGACCTCGGTACCAAACTGGAGCCATGGGGCCAGCTGGTCCTACTGGAGAAAAAAGGCCCACGGGGCCGACTGGACCTCCGGGAGAAAGGGGAGCCATGGGGCCGACCGGTCCCTTGTCTGTCGGGCCTCCTGGTCCTCCAGGAGAAAAGGGAGCCATTGGACCGGCTGGTCCCGTGTCTGTCGGGCCTCCTGGACCTCCAGGAGAAAAGGGAGCTGTGGGGCCGGCTGGTCCTGTATCCGTTGGACATCCGGGAGAACAGGGAGCCATGGGGCCAGCTGGACCTCCAGGAGAAAAGGGAGCCATGGGACCGGCTGGTCCTGTGTCCCTTGGACAAGCCGGACCTCGAGGGCCGCCTGGTCTGCCGGGAAACTCGTTTTGCCCTAGACCAACTGAACGAGGTGAGGCATCAACGACAGTTTCTGAGCAAACCTCTGACCTTTTGCGCAATACATGTTCTTCCTACTTATCTGATGATAATCTTACTTCCTTAAATGACTTTTTTTCTAGAGTCCTGTCCCGGAGGTTATACGATGTGGCGTGAAACCTGCTACAAAGCGTTCAACGAATATAAATTCGTCGGGACCTTCAGCGCTGCGGCCGAGATCTGTCGCAAAGATGACGGTACCCTCGCCATGCCCCGAGATGCGGAAACCAACAACTTCCTAGTCTCCTTAGAGCGAAACAAAGGGAGCTTTTACTGGATCGGCCTGCACGATCGGCGCACAGAGGGAAAGTTTGAGTGGATGGACGGGTCTGTGCTTGGAAAGTACAGCTCGTGGTCTGGGAGAGAACCAGATAGCAAATACGGGAATGAAGATTGCGTTGCTTTCTCCAGCTATTCCAATTGGGGGCATTGGTATGACCTGAAATGCAACAACAGAGAATACTTCTTCTGCCAGGTTCCTCCAGGTACTTTGCTAAACCATTTATCGACATCGTTCTAAATCATTTATCCATCTATCTATCTATCTATCTATCTATCTATCTAACTATTTATCTATTTATCTATCTATCTATCTATCTATCTATCTATCTATCTATCTATCTATCTATCTATCTATCTATCTATCTATCTCTATATATATCCATGTGTGTCATGTCTAAATGATAACACAGATGAATCTTAGAATTTTGTTGTAGAACATTTTTCTCATTTTACTTTGTTCATTGATTTACAGGACGTCTCTAGACTGCAGGCTGAGCTCTCACCGCAACTATGTGACGATTTTCAGACCGTCTTCTTTTTTTCTTAGAAAACTCAACAGAACTAATAGGCAACTTAAGTTTTGAAATTATCGCTTTGTTAGATGATATACTGACACACAAATGTAAGCAATTGACAAGTTTCATGTACAGTGTGGTTTTGTTACTAAACCACTAGAACTTGTGAAGATAAGTTTTTTAAAACTTTTTTATGAAATTATCACTCTTTTAGATTTCATTCTAACACACAAATGTAAGCAATTGACGAGTTTCATGTACAGTGTTATTATGTCACCCAAGCAATGAAACTTGTGAAGATGAGTTTTCTTCAATTTTCCCTGAAATTATGTTTGTTAAATTATATTCTAACACACAAATGTAAGCAATTGACGAGTTGCATGTATAATATGATTATGTTACTCAGCCACTAGAGCTTAAAATATGAAGATAAGTTTTCTTTAAGGTTTCCATGTTTTTTTTTTGGTTTTCAATCTGATTTTTACTTTTTTTTTAGATGCTCCATTTAAAGACAGTGAATAGTTTATAGATTGACTTAGGCCAATGGTTCTAGATCAAATGATTTATCAATTTATTTATTAAATGAATTATTTTCTGAACCTATTAAACCGGACAATTTTGCTTGTCACTTATCTAGTCGATGGGATTGCAAAATTCAGTTTTATGTGCTGTCAAAAATGTTAAACGTTTTATGAGTTGATCTTGTAAAATAATTCTATAGGGAAATGCCAGACCCTCCGCGCCTATTGAAAGATAAAACTAGTAACAGAACCTTACTGTGACCTGTGTTCACTGTGACCTGGTCTTTGAGTGATAGTCGACAAAATAGTTGTTGCATGTGAACTAAATACAGGAGATTGGACATTATTATTTTGAGCTTGCAATGTGGTGTGCTGTAGATTTAGAAGTGACAGAGTAGAAGTGCCGTCTACCTTCTTATGTTTTGTAACCAGTTATTTGTAAACCTGTATTTGTTGTAACCAGCTCTAGGCTACATTGTTATGGGACAAATACTGTTATCGTGTCTAACAGGAAGGGCAACTCGCTTTTTCGATTGTGCAACTCCAATCTGTGTTAATGAATAAGACTTTAAGAGGACAACTGTCTTTTGTAACACCACCCTTTGCAAATTATAAAGAGGTGACATGGACAGTATCTGGTCATGGTTTTTATTCTATTTAGCCTCTGTTCGTACTGCATCTCCCCCGACTCCTTAAACTTGGCACTGAGCTTAGACATTTACTTTTTATTCTAAGTTATTCTAAGGGGAATTGAATCAAAATACTTCATAAGAACAATGATAACACATGGTACGCTGCTGGCAATAAAAGAAAATCAAAGAGTAAAATTAAAGACAGAACAATTCACTAGAAAGGCCGACATTTGCTTAAGAGCAAATACAGCATATTTTAGACATCTCCCTTCCTTATAATCTTTAAAATCGTAACTACATATTATTTTTCGATGTATTTTGCGATCGTTTGCGGCAAAATTGCATTTTTTTAGAAAATTCAAGTTGGCGGGCCCAAGATGTTGGACTCAAACTGGCATATTAGATATGTATGGATTGATTTTGTGACGCTATATTGACGTCATTGACGTTGTTATTGACATCAGAAGTCGTAGCAGACATTATTATATTCACAGTTCCTACTACACGTTGGGGTTATCTACACTTGCTGCTGCATACCTTGAAGTTTTCCGGGAATACTCATGTTTTATTGTTCCAACCAATACAAGCACATTAATGACGTCATATGGTAAGCCGTTTACGAGTTACAGGAGTTTCAGAGATTGACCAAAAAAGCTTGGCCTCAGTAGCGTTAAACACCCAGAGATTCTAAAGTTAAGGTGAACTCAACTATTCGGAAGCAAACAGCTATATGGTGCACATGAAGACAAAAGGACACGCACGCGAGCGCGCGCACACACAGTCACACACACTCAGTCTCACACACACGCACATAAACACACACACGCACGCACGCACGCACGCACACTCACACAAACACAAACACACACAGTCACGCACACACACAAACACACACGTACACACACACAGTAACGCACACATATCCAAAACAATAACTTTTTGTCATTGAGGTAATTTTTACCGCATTACCATGTGACAAGAAAAACAAACCGTGTGAATTGTTGGAAGACGTACTTTTAATTGAAAATATATGATACCCCAAGAATGAAAATGCAATAATAATTCAAAAATCATTTTTTTTCCTTACTGGAAAAAATGACTAGGATTTCATTCAACTTTTATCTTGCCTGAGCTTTACAAAACACAACTTAGCAACCTAATACCTTTTATTTCCAATTTGATATACAGATAGCATATGGAAACATCAGTAGCTAGCTAGCTCTTTATGATTTTTAAATAAACAAAAAAAGACGAGTAAAACTTGTCCAGCAGGGTTGTGTATTAGTTATTAACAGCTTGCATCATGATTAGAACAAACAAAAAAGAAATACTTTTGAAATTAAGAAGGGTGGTGAAAGTGATTCGAAATGTTCGAAAGCAAACCTCCGATTTTATCCAATTGTAGAGATGTGGAGATTGACTTGTATTTGAATATTGCTTAACTGGTTGTCTAGCCTTCATAAAGGTACTACCTTAAAATGACGTTCAGAATGTGAGCTATTGATCAACATTAAGATTTCTACCTCGTATTAATCATGTACCTTACCCATACCCCCACCCACCCCATCGAGCAAGAGGTCAAGAGATTAAATAGGTACATGTTGGTACTTTTAAAAGAAATCAAATGGTTTCGTTAAAACAAAACAAGTTGTGAAGATATTCGTTATGACACGACTAACAACCGGCTACATTTTTGCAATACATATTTCAGTATAAGAGCTTGATCAGGACATACATGGTTTCTTTTAATCTGTTATATGAAGACAGCATAATAAAATAACATATATATCTCAATTAAGAATATTAAATGCATGAAATCAAAAAGAAAGCTACGTCTAGTCTACTACCTGTCTATCAGTACGCAAAGCTTTAAAAAATCTAAGCAATGATGTCATAATATCGATCTAAAGAATATTACTTGTTTAACCCTCAAACCACCGTATGGGGTCAAAACTGACCCCAGGCGTATATCGCTGTGTGCCATCATGGCATTTCTGGTCGAAAACAAATTTCGTTCCTTGAGTTTGTTTGTATATATGTCCTATAACTTCTTATACGTTTTTAACCAGATTGGCTCATTATTGATTAAGTTATCTTAGAAAGTTAATGCATGGTCCAGTGGGGTCAAAACTGACCCCAGCATTTTTTTAACAAACTTTTGCGACCCACACCTGAACTACTTATCGTAGGATCACGAAATTTTCAGAGAATGCTGTAAATGTAAGCCAAAATTATTGTTACAGCTTTTGTGCCATTATCATGTTATATGACGACATTATGACGTCATCTAGGTCATCTCGGCCGCCATCTTGGATTTTGCCTGATGACGTCATTAAATTAGCATAGATTATGAATATTGAGTCATGAAATTTACGTTGAATTTCATAAGATGTGATAAGCAACTGATATCTGCTAAGAAAACCTTAAAACTTAAATGTTTAATACAAAATTAGAAAACTTTATGATAATAATAATTAGTAATAAATATGTCTGTCAGAATTTAGTTGTCATGGCAACATGAAAAATGATGAACATACTTTGTTCACTGAAAATGTTTGCTTTCAACATTTTCTAAAAAGTTACCAAGTTTGATGGCCCTAGCATGAGCCATTCAGGCGCTATACGGAATTGAAGTTGGCATCAAAAACCTCCTTCCCTTTCTGAATAGCATTGGTGCAAAATGTGGTCCTCGTGATCTTTTGCATAAATTATGATAATGAGCTAGAAGTATTCTAACCTAATCATGTCAGACTGTCCCACATAGATTAATGAAACTAAACATATATACAAATCACAAAAAGAGTAACACAAAAAACTGTATTTGTACAAAACGTTTTGGGGTCAGTTTTGACCCCATACGGTAATCTACGTCACAAAAAAGCTACGGTGGTTTATTTTACGGTGGTTTATTCGGTTTATTTTATGACATCCTTAAGAGGCTTGATGTGATTTAGGGATAATATTGGTCGAACAGAACTGAATCAGGGCGCATACCACACTTGCAGCCCGATGCCAGCTGAACGCTGATTTCTTGGCCGTCTTTAGTCACGCCTGCGTTTGTATACTGCTGCACACACGTTCCATGCCCTAGAAAAATAGAATGCGTATCCATTCAGCCTTTTGTTCTTTATTATTTGCACTCTGGTCACAAGCAACTTTACTAGGGATTAGATACATGACATCAGCTTATTATCTGTTAAAATCGTAACTGCCTGTTATTTTTCCTCCTGAAAACGTTTAATTTGTCTTTCGTGATTGCGAAAGAAAATTCAGTTTGAAAATTAAAGTTCGTGGACCAAAATAGCGGACACCTTGGAATATGTTCAATTTGTATGACGTCTTTTTGGCGTCATTAATGTTGCTATTGACAACTGAAGTCGTATCATGATGTTATCAAAACTTGCTGTTATTAATTTTTCGTACCGTGAACTAGTTTTGGGAATACCCTTCTTACATGATTGTTCCTGCCAATACCATCACATTGATGATGTCTTAATTAGGTCAAATTACGTTACAACCCTGTCAACCCTTACAACCCTCATATTTTCCTTTTACATTATTCTCTAAAATCTGGTGGCCATCTCCTAAGCTATTGAGGAGTCTCCCGCGGGCTCAAAAGACGGCAAACTTATTAATTAGCTCTGCTTGTAGCTTGCCATTAATAA
>NC_049987.1:3932494-3934869 GCF_000003815.2 Branchiostoma floridae | reverse complement strand
TTAGTAAATGCATAATAATAAAAATAGTTTTAAACGCAAATTGCTTACCTCGCTTGTTCTCCACAACTCCCTCAGGCTGTTCGCCATTTTGTTCGTCGGCGTCCAACTTAGTGTCTAAAAGAGAGAAAGAAGGACATTTCACTTCACATAACATTAATTTTCTATTTGTTAGAGGTAATTTCATAGCAAGGAAGGTAGATACAGATGTCCCAAGCTCGTATTATCGATATTAACAATTGAAAATTAATTATCTGTTAAGAAAACACCATTGAAATCACTAGCCTTGTATTACATTGTTCATGCATTGTCCTGTCAAGCTGTGACATTTGAGGTCATTTAGACAATACATTTTGACTTGTCGGACTGCATAGTGCGAGGTACTTATAAAGTCGCATTTTTTTACCCCTGAGGGGAGTCATTGAATGCCGATCTCACAGCAGGACGTTGACATACCCTTTGGTATGAGTTAATCATGTAAACTGTAGCTGTGGAATTCGATGTTTATCTTCCACATTTTGAATAATATTCTATTTTTGTGTGTATCAAAACAGCCAAAAAAGGTATCTTAAGATTAACATCTTTGTCCCGGAGTGTCAGAATAAAGATATTTAGTTACATTCGTCGTTCTATTTTCTGACCTTCAAACGTCCTTGAAAATTTCCTAGTTGTTCGGGAATTTCTTTTTGCCAAATTTTACATAAACTGTAGATACGGTGTTAAATGATGTCCGGAGAATAACCTACCGTGATATTTGACCAGTTCGGCCAAATCCCTGGCGTCCTTCTTCAGCAACTCGAGCAAGCTTTTCGGCTGCAGAGAGTCCGACCCCTCCCCCTGAATCGCCCCGAACAAAAGGGCGGTGACGCAGAGTACCTACAGACAAAGACAATCAGAAAAAGTTAGATAGTAATCATTATAGTTTCCACTTTTTCCTTTACTATTGGCTATTTTGGTGAATATGCAAAACCGCTGACACACTTACGGTCCTTAGTGAAATTTCAACAAATCTCAAGTGAAAAGTGTATTTTGTCCTATCAAAACTGTCCAAAAGCATATACTGTAAATGCAGAAACGTTCGCGGTGGTTTAATTGTCGCGGTGGCCTCTTCACCGCGAACTTAAAACCACCGCAAACATTGTTCCATGATAGTAGGAGACTACTGTACAGTACATGGTGCTGCCGCAAACCTAAAACCACCGCGAAAATTCCCTTTTCCCGCTAAAGCGAAATTAAATCCCCGCGAACTTTACTGTATTTACAGTATTTTGCCATTTCGTATCCTAATTCTAGCGTTGGCAAAGCAGTGATGAAAGATAACGTATTTTACGATATCATTGACAAACGTACATCTTTTTGATAAAAAAGGTATAAATGTTTAAAAAAATACAGAAAAAATTACCAGAAGCCCCATGACTAAATCTTATGAGGAGAGACGCCCAAGCTGCAGCGCTTGACTGGTCTACGTGTTGGAATGTAGAAGAGCTTGTTATCGGCCCTGTACAGTTTGGATTGAATATGCCATTTAAAATGCTAAGTGGGTTTCTGTCTTTTATAAACTGATTGGTGCATTTTTTTTTAAATGAGCTCTTCAATATTATGTGAAAAATCTATTGATTCGAAGCTAAAACTAAAGAACACAATGGAATTCTATTATTTCAGTTAACCAATTTTATCTTGACGTCATTGAAAATTAAGAACTCTGTGTGCACTTACCTTTTGCGATAAATGGATAAGTCCCTATTGTCAGACGATAATTAACACGCCCTGCATGTATTCATCAAGGTCACAAAAAAGTTCATTCACCGATCTAGTGAGTTGCTTACTTCAAAGCATTGGCTGATTTGTGCCTTTTAGCTTTCAACGCCTAATATGTTTCATGTGTGTGTTAAAGATTCAGCGTTTTTGTTACTTTACTTGAACCCTTTCCCGGTCCTACCTAGCCAAAAGACGTAGACGTACCCCTAAAATGCTATGTCTAATTGTTTAGTGTCTATGTCGGGACGATAATTACAAGGCGCTGTCTGTTTTCTTCAAGGTCACAAACATAGTCCAGTAATCCCGGCCATATTTTGTTTACACCTCTTGTCAAATCTTAGCCTGGCTATGAAAAAGGTATACAATCATTTCAGCCAAAATGTTATGACAACGTATCTTATTTCCTTACACGACCCCGAAACGTTTTAACTATTTGATTTTATCATTGATCACTTGATATAAAAGGTCACACGAGGGGAGAGGAGTGTAATAGACTAGGCCCATGTGTTCCCTTTTTTAACCATAAATACCTGGAAGCCAAAACATACCGGCGCTCACACACACACACACACACACACACACATACACACATACACACACAGAGAGAGAGAGAGAGAGAG
>NC_049987.1:3914420-3932394 GCF_000003815.2 Branchiostoma floridae | reverse complement strand
AATCAGTTGTCGCATCGGCAAGGTCTGTAACGCCTCAGCGCTGGCGCACACGGGTATTTTTATCACACACAAACCAAACACACACACATAGGACATACTTACACATAAACGCGCACACACACAACACGCACAAACAGAAACAGATACACTCAAACACACGTAAACCAAAGACAAAATATTCGTTTTTAACACCCATTTTATTGCATAATCAGCATGCTACAAGAAAACGACAAAAGAAAACGAACACACTGCAAGAAGAAATTCCATTAGTCTCTTTATTAAAAAGAAACAAAAAGCTCAAAACTAAAAATGCATCACTAATCCCCCATCTTTCTTTTAATAAAGTAACCAGATATTTGTGAATATGTGGTAGTTAAGTTTAATACGTTTGCATGTCAATAACAACACTACACATAGTGGCGTCGGCCTCGATCTTCTTGCTTGTCAGCGCTTCGGAACCGAAGAAGTCCCGAAGTTTGCCGACGAGCCCGAAGCCGGCTTCGTGCTTGTCGTGCAGCCCCGTGAACTCAGACCGTACCACGTATCGGTAGGGTCCGTGGGGTTTGACCCTCCTGTACAGTGCGGAGTAGACGTACCCTATTTCGGGGGATGCTTCCTTCTCCAACAGACTGACACCAGTCCAGTCTCGCCAGTTGGCATCGAAATCCTCAGATGACACATCGTCAGGTACCTTTTGTGATAATGATAAAAATTTACCAATGTCATTTTCCTAAGTATCGTACATTTAATAGTTCTGATTAATTACTTAACAGCTGCTTTTAATTCTAAATCCACAGTGCTGTGTCACAATGTCTCTAGGATTTTTTTTTACATTTATTATGGATATCTTAATGGCATAGCCTTACACTTATTGTGCGTCACAAGTTCACAACCGATGTGACTTGAATTGAAATTAAGGTCATGAACCTAAATTTGTAGGAAGATCAAGGCATCGGTCTGTACTGCTGCAGTACCTCATTATACCATAGGCGGTAGGCCATCGAGTTTTTGTTGAAATCAGTATTAGTTTGCTGTAATAAAAATCCTACTCTAATGAACTCAAAGTGTGTAGTCGTTCCACCATGGGATTCCCGAGAATCATACACTATATTAAACATACACTGTGTACTCGGTCCACTGAAACATTCCCGTGAATCGTCATACACTTACACACACCGTGCACTCGGTCCACGAAAAGATTCCCGAGAATCGTAACGTTACACTGACACACACTGTGTACTCGTCCACGGAAAGATTCCCGAGAATCGTACACTTACACACACTGTGTACTTGGTCCACGGAAAGATTCCCGAGAATCGTACATTTACACACACTGTGTACTTGGTCCACGGAAAGATTCCCGAGAATCGTACACTGACACACACTGTGTACTTGGTCCACGGAAAGATTCCCGAGAATCGTACACTTACACACACTGTGTACTCGTCCACGGAAAGATTCCCGAGAATCGTACACTTACACACACTGTGTACTTGGTCCACGGAAAGATTCCCGAGAATCGTACACTTACACACACTGTGTACTCGTCCACGGAAAGATTCCCGAGAATCGTACACTTACACACACTGTGTACTTGGTCCACGGAAAGATTCCCGAGAATCGTACACTGACACACACTGTGTACTCGTCCACGGAAAGATTCCCGAGAATCGTACACTGACACACACTGTGTACTCGTCCACGGAAAGATTCCCGAGAATCGTACACTTACACACACTGTGTACTTGGTCCACGGAAAGATTCCCGAGAATCGTACACTTACACACACTGTGTACTTGGTCCACGGAAAGGTTCCCGAGAATCGTACACTGACACACACTGTGTACTTGGTCCACGGAAAGATTCCCGAGAATCGTACACTTACACACACTGTGTACTCGTCCACGGAAAGATTCCCGAGAATCGTACACTTACACACACTGTGTACTTGGTCCACGGAAAGATTCTCGAGAATCGTACACTTACACACACTGTGTACTTGGTCCACGGAAAGATTCCCGAGAATCGTACACTTACACACACTGTGTACTTGGTCCGCGGAAAGATTCCCGAGAATCGTACATTTACACACACTGTGTACTTGGTCCACGGAAAGATTCCCGAGAATCGTACATTTACACACACTGTGTACTTGGTCCACGGAAAGATTCCCGAGAATCGTACACTTAGCGGTTACACGAACTGTCGATTCCAAAGAATCGAACAGTTGCCGAAATCACCCGAAGTTTGCCGAACACCGACTTCCGAACGCTTTGGTGTTAGGAACAATAATGAATAGGTAGGAAACGCCGTTTCAAAAGCCCTTGTTTTCGGCGAAAGGCCGCAATGAAATAAAACGCGTCGATACTACTTATTATCTGGGTGTTACTTACTAGCTATGTGAGATTACTTGGGACACAACACCTAATAATAAAGAAGATATACAGCATTTTGTAAAGTCCTATTTCCGGGGAACAGCGTTACCTTCAATCCTGCTATGTAACCCCAGGTCGTTGGTAAACAAATTAGAAGAATTCCAGACCATTCTTCTAAACAATAGCATAGACATTGCAGCCGTGACGGAGTCGTGGTTCACACCTGACATGTCAGAGACACACCTTGCTGTGGATGGGTACAACCTGTTTTCGAAATGCCGCACAGACAGACGAGGGGGAGGGGTTGCCCTGTATGTTAAAGATACCATCCCAGCCAAAGTTGTACAAGACAGCTCTGTGCCACCTGAACTAGAATGTTTATGGATATCGGCCAGACCCAGACGCCTACCCAGAGGCCTATCTGAACTGATCATCTGTGCTGTATACAACCCTCCAGCATCCCGCCATGAGGATATACTTGTGGGTCACCTACTTACTGAAACAGATCGCTTACGAACGCGAAACCCAGAAGCAGGGATAGTTCTAATGGGTGACTTTAACCGACTCGACACAAAGGACATCTGCAGTGGAAACGGACTGACCCAAGTGGTCGAAATGCCCACTAGAGGCCAAGTTATTCTTGATGTTATTATCACAGACCTCCAGCCATACTATGACATACCAGTGATCACTAGTCCTCTCGGCCTTAGTGACCATAACATGGTTCTGTGGAAGCCTAAGTCACACCATGTACACAACGAAACTAAAACAAAGTCAGTTCGCCCTATGCGGGACTCAAATATCCGCGCGTTTGGTCAGTGGCTCTGTTCGTATCAGTGGCAAGAACTGTACGAGGAACCTTCCTGCGAGATCAAATCAGCCATCTTCTACGAAACCATTGGAAATGCAATCGAACACTTCTTCCCCACCCGCCAAATTAAAATGCATGCTACAGACAAACCTTGGATCACTCCAGAGGTAAAATCTCTTATCTTCAGAAGACAGAAAGCCTTTAAAGAAGGTAAAACTCTGCTTTGGAAGTACCTCAGGAACAAAGTAAACCGCGAGGTGAAGAAAGCTCGGAGGTCCTATTACAGTGACCGGATTGAAACATTGCAGAAAGAGAATCCAGCCAGCTGGTACAGGGAGATCCGTGGGTTGCTGAACAAGCAGCACAAAGAACTTTCTGTCAGTATTCCGGATAACGAGTCAGCGGACAGCCTTTTCATCGCTAACTACATAAATGAACAATTTGCAACAGTAGCACAAGGACGTCCCAGCCTTGATCCAGCACAGCTGCCTGCATACCTGCCATGCGGGGCTCCACCGCCAGAGGTCCACGCCTGGGACGTGTGCCCTATTCTGCAAAAGCTGAAAGTAGGGAAAGCCCCAGGCCCTGATCAGTTGAGCACGAGAGTTTTAAGAGAATTTGCCTATGAATTGAGCCAACCAGTTGCTGACATTTTAAATACATCGTTTAAAGAGGGATACGTACCTCAGCAGTGGAAGGATGCCATAGTTGTGCCCCTCCCTAAGTGCCAACCTCCCTGCATCAGTAAACTGCGCCCAGTCTCCCTAACGTCTCAGCTAGCAAAGGTGGCTGAATCATTCGTAAGCAAGTGGCTGTTACAAGACATTAGGACCTCACTCGACCCACAACAGTATGGCTGTCTCAAGGGAAAGTCAACTGCACACTACATGGTTAGTTTGACTGACCATGTGGCTAGAAACTCTGATAGATTGGGCAACATCACCACACTCGTTATGACTGACTTTTCTAAGGCGTTCGACCGGATCGACCACACCATTGCCATCACCAAATTACTTGAGCTTGGAGCGCGACCATGCTTGATTCCATGGATATCTAACTTTCTGACCGACCGCCGCCAACGCGTCAGGTATCGCAATGAACTCTCTACATGGCAGACGCTTTCTTGTTCAGTACCACAGGGAACTCTACTTGGGCCCCTAATATTCCTGGCCGTGTTTGATGATGCTGTTAGAGAGTCACCCCTTAGTGAGTGGAAATTTGTTGACGACCTGTCGTTGGCCGAGTCTCGACAACACAATGCACCATCCATCATGCAAGAAGAGCTCGATGACTTCAGTCTGTGGGCCAGTCAAAACCACATGCTGTTGAATGCTGATAAATGTAAGATCATGATATTCTCGTTTATGAAGCTTCCGCCTGCCCCGCCAATTCTCAAAATCAATGGAACTCCGCTGGAGATCGTGGTAGTTACCTGTCTAGTAGGAGTATGGTTACAATCAAACTTAAAATGGCATACGCAGGTATCAAAAATGATCTCCAAAGCCAACGGAAGACTCTTCATGCTTCGAAGCCTGAAACGGTTCAACGTTACGGTGGATGACTTGCTTCAAGTATACACGTCCTATGTCAGACCCGTATTAGAATACTGCGTTCCAGTATGGCATCCCGGACTCACTAAGGAGCATACTGTCCGGTTAGAAAGAATCCAGAAGAGAGCACTCCGTACCGTGTTAGGCGGACAGTACACGACCTATGAAGCTGCCCTGGTGCGCACCGGCCTCCAAACGCTGCTACACAGGCGCGAGGACTTGTGCAGAAAATTCGCAATGAAACTGGGCCCAGACATGCTCCCACAGAAGACAGGTCAGCTCCATGGACGAAACACCAGGAACTCTAACAAACTCAGACTGGTTAAATGTAGAACAAACAGATACAGGGACTCCTCTATACCCTACCTTGTGCGATTACTCAACGACGATGTAAAGTAATTACTGCGATGTTTTAGAGTAATGTAATCCTCTTATTTTGTGCTGCAATACGACGCTTTCAATTACCAGGAAACAATGTATTCATACATTCTTTCTACCTAGCGTTATTCGTGATTGTGTCGCCTTCAAATACCTTGTTTGATTACCAGGTAACAGCAAAGAGATATATATTCGTACTTGATTTTATCTGTGAATGTACGATTTTAAAACTATAGTTCAATTGCTTCATCCGCATGTTACTCTGTAATTTTAATTTAATGATTGAGATTGTGATTTCTGTAAGATGATACATAATTCAGCCATTGGGCTGCCAGATATCTTCCTTTTCAATAAACCAATCATCATCATCATCATCATCATCACCAGCAGTACCATATCTGGCCGCTAGAGTCGCTGCTGCACAAGACTATTACATCATTGCTAGCCAATCAGAGAGACGCGAGACTCAGATTTCCCGCCAAAGTTTCAGTGAACCAAGTACACACCGCGTGTTTTTAATATAGTGTAATAGTGTAGTGTATGATTCTCGGGAATCTTTTAGTGGATTGAGTACACAGTGATGTCAATGATTCTCGGAATTCTTTCAGAGAGAGTGTGTCAATGTATGATTCTGGGGACTATTTGAGAGGACCGAGTACACTGAGTGTGTGGTAGTCAGTGTATGATTCTCAGGAATCTCTGTGGAACGAGTACACACTGTTTGAGTTCATAAAGTCTGATTTTAGTACGACAAAGTACATGTAATACTGATTTCAACAAATACTCGATGGCCTATCGCCTTTGGTCAAACCAGCCACGTTGAAAACTATTCTCATGTAAAAGCCGAGAAGTCCCAGATCCACCATAGAACCGTGGTTCTAACTCACTTTTCCTGTTGGTCACCCCTATTGGTAACGCTCTTGCCGGGTAGCATTTCCTACCCAGTCATTTATATGTAGTTAGTGAAGTTAGCCCTCTTGGCGGTTCATCGGTTCGAGCAGGGCTTCGCGAACGCGTTCGAGCAAACAGTGCGAAACTGTTCTACTCCCGTCGGCCTTTGCGTGAACTATCCCGTGATCTAAATTTAGAACGATGCAGCAAACGGAGCTCGGCGTACACAGTGCGTCTTTCAAGCTCAGCATCTTGTTTACTATTTGATTTAATGGACTGAGTACACAGCATGGTATTACTATATACAGTGTGTGTTGAGTACATACGTACAAAGATAGCGACAGCGATTTCAACAAAAACTCGATGGCCTATCGCCCATGATTATACCGCATAGGGGCATAAACGCGCTTCTTTGTAGACCTGCCATGCATATGCATGAAATCACAAATTTCCTTCAAAAGATAGCAATCTATGTAGTACCAAATTCCATGCAGATACTTCAAAGCAAAGGCACATACACTCACACAAACAAACGGTAGTACACGAATTTGGGGGGGGGGGGGGGGTGGTGCTTCCTATTACTAGTATTAACTAATATTCTATTTCTATGTTCTTTTACCAGGGTAAGCTCCGATTGTGACTAACACTGCTTTGCATGGAGGCCCTGGATACATATACAAATAACACATACATACAATACAATATTCACATATACATATACAACAAAAACAAAACCATGTCACTTATATCCATTTCCGTTCCAAGTCGCTAAGGGGTGGAGGTCAGAGGACACACAACGTTCTTGCACAATGTTTTGAATGTTTGTATGGATGAAGCAGTTTTCACAGCTAGTGGGAGTGCATTCCAGCTGTCTGCACCTCTATATGCAAATGTTCGTTTCCCAGATTATAGCCTAATTTTCGGAATTCTCAAAGACTCGTTCAAACTATGTCTGGTAGTATAGCTGTGAGATTCTGATGTTCTGCTAAATACGTTTAGGTACACAGGTAACAGGTTACACATTGACTTGTGTACAGTTTGTAGAAGGTGCAGTTTCCGACGTGAGACAAGGTCTTTCCAACCAAGAGCAGACAGGTGTTCGTTGTTGACATGTGACCTATACGACAAACCAAGTATGCTTCTCACTGCACGGTTTTGCAGCTTTTGTAACTTATCAGACATACCTTTTCCACGATTCCCCCATACCACATCACAATAGTCAAGTTTTGGTAGAATCAGACAGAGATTAAACAGTAACAACGACAGCCTATAACTTACCGTGAAGTGTGAGACGATGAAGCGAGTGGTACTGGGACGTTCATACGGGTATGGTGACTTGCCAGTAGACACAGCGGCCTCCACGAAACCACCTACAAAAGACCTTATGATTGTCCATATCTACCACACAAAATGAACTTAAAAGATAAAAAGGTCGTTAGAGTCTTGTTCTTATTTGTATCAAGTTGTACGAACCTGTGTAACCTAGCAATCGAAATTTACGGGCGTATATGTGTATAAAAATGCCACTTTTTTGTAAGTCTGGGCCGCCTAACTCCAAATAATGGGAAGTTTTTGTGTTTATGAATCTATTCGTCAGTTTGTCTGTCCATTCGTGTTTCGTAGATGCAGTTTAAAAATGTTAAGCAAGGGGGCGTTTTACACCAAGTGAATAAAATAGACTTTTTGATTGCCCCATTGTATGATTTACGTACTTACCCATCAATCCTTTTGCATCCTCTTTGATTTTGCGCGCTTCCATCAAAACACGCCGCATGTCTTCTGGCCTGTCTCTTCCGGATATGAATCGTCGTATGAATATTAAATCGTCGGTTTTAACCCTATTCAGACCGGGGGGGGGGGGGGCTTTTGAGGCCCGCGCTAACTTTGATGTCCTATAACGCCGGAACGGCTTACGCTAAAGCCACCAAATTTCGTGAGTTTTCCTAAAATATTGTTGGCAACAATTTTAGAAAGTTTGACAAATTTTCCATTTTTTCGTGTTGCCATGGCAACCGTTTGTTGACAGGCAGTTTTGCAAAAAAATCACTATTTTTGGTTCTAACAATGTATTTTCCACATTTATTTGCTATATTACTGTATTTTGTTACATAAATAAAATCTTATATTATTTAGCATATCTTTCATAATTATATATGCATAAATTATGCTACTTTCATGACGTCATCAGCCCAAAATCCAAGATGGCGGACCGTATGGCCAGATCAAGAATAACAAGCTAATTATCCCTTAAAATTTGTAACCACCTGGTATTTTTTCATCAAAAACCATCTGAATGAATGAATCTATTCTATTTCCATTGCCGTTTGTGGTTATTTGTTGCAAAAAAAGCATCTTTAAAAATTCAAGGTGGTCGATATAATATGGCGGAGCCCAACTTGTATCTTAGATATGCATGACGTCATTTTATGACGTCATTTTGACGTCATTGATGTTGCTATTGGCAACGCAAGTCGTAATAAACATTATTATTCTGTTATCTGCATTTTTTTGTTACATTTTTTCTAGCATAACGAAGTTTTCTGAGAATACCCTTTTTTCATGGGTCCGGCCAATATAATCAAATTGATGACGTCATAATTACGTCATCTTACGTCAACGTGACGTCAAACGTCAAATACATGTCAGATATCATGTCGACATTCTGTCCTAAAATTTGGTGGCCCTACGGTACGTCGTTTCAGAGATATAGGACTTAAAAGTGGAGGGCCTCAAAAGCCCCCCCCCCCCCCCGTCCAGGGATGACCAAAATAGCCCGGTCTGAATAGGGTTAAAGATCCCGAAGTTCACATAGACGAACTTAGCTGTAGAAAAAAAAATGTACATCATATCGACTTTTTGAAAAGTGCTTTCTAAAGCTCTAAGGTTTGTTGCCTGGTTCCCAGTATTCTTTTGCGTTAGATTTGACTAAATGTTAATGTGCAGACGTTAACATTTGTGTGCATTATATAAGCAATACAAATGTCTAAGTTTTCAGGCAGACTTACAGCTCAATGGTAAAGCGTCATGACATTGTTGTTCAGCATTGCTTCCGGTGTAAATAGGATGGCATTTACGAATCGTTTGGCATTTGGAGATACAAAACAAGTCACACAGACCCTAATCCATATGCTGATCCCTCCAACCCTATTTACACTTTGACCCTCCCCAATCCCCTCGGTTTGTATCATTCGTTGATTCAACCTTCACAGAAAGGTGCACATTCGTGACGATGGATTCGCTAGTATAACATACTCTCCAAGCAGAGGTTAAGCTCCGTCGGTTTGAACATTTTTAAGGCGTTTTTGATAGGCATTCTATTTTGTACTGTATCTTGATGTCTCACGGCCAGCCGGAGGCTAACCTCTGCTTGTATACCTGTATACATGTCTGTCTGTGAAATAGACGAAAAAGGATAGTTTTATTCGGAACTTGCGAAGAACATAAGCCGTTTATAATAACCAAAGCCTTGGTGCATAGGTCCCCTTTCCACTAGAAGGCGATCGCGCTGCGCTCTCACCGCGACCTAAAATAGATATGTGTAACCTTCGCGTTCACACTGGATATAATCCGATATATTATACAAAACGTACAAGTATGACTGAGAAGACAACAAAGCACAACAAGTGTAAAAATATTCGTTTTTTTATGCAATTCGTTGAGCGATATGTCAAATTTTAGGTCACAGAGAGAGCGCGGCGAGAGCGCCGTCCTAGTGGAAAGGGGGTATTACGGTTCGGGTTCAGATTCTTGTGCAGGTGAGTCGCCAGGTAGTCTGGGTGATGGTTGACAGCGTGGTTCCCGACATCTAAACAGTACTCCACCTGTTTGGGGAGGTCACCGCTGGGTGGGGGGACGAAGAAGTTCCACACGAAAGCGCCGACCATCTTCTGAGATTTTACAGACACAGACAAGAACCGTGTTTTTGCTTTGGTTAGAGTCGTCTGTTGAGAACAACAACACGGACTGGTTATAGACGAAAGAGTGCATATCATCTAGATTTTACGCAAAGTGTTGGAAAACTGACTTTTATTCACCATATCTTCGTTGTCTCTTTATCGATTTGTGTCAATGTTGAAGATTTACTTTTTATCCTTCTTACTGTGCTCATCTTAGCACAAAGTAATCATCAGAGCAATGTATGTGACAAAATAATTATTAGACATGTGTCTTATATCAGGAAAAACACATTTATTTGTTGCTAGAGCATTATTCGACAAAATATCAATGACGAAGTTACAACGACATTAGTCATTAACATGGATCGACTTGAACCTTGACCAGTTGATAATAGCAAAAGGTAAAAATCACGTTTAATCACGTTGTAATTTACAATGTAATAGACAAACAACAAAATATGGTGATCAATACATCAGAAAAAAAAACGTTTCTAAACGTTTTGTGTTTGGTTTTAATATGAAGAACATATTCGTGAACAAAGGTGCAATGGAGCTATATCCAACCAAAAGTAAGTGTGCAGACGTTTTATATTTGGTTTGTGGCTTGTGGCATCTTAGGGCAAGGAACGTTGGTGGTATACTGAATAGTAACGTCACTAAACAATGATGTCAAAGTTTTTTCTCTTGACAGCCCCACCTACCTTAATACAAACAGAAGGAAACCATGCATATCTGAATCGCTGTACAGCCCGCGCAATTACAAAAGTACAGTGCCGTGAATTTATGATAAAACTAATAACATTATGTGGGCATGTCAGACTTGATGCAGAGATTTGATAGTTACCTTCAGAGGCGACTGTTTACATTTGGTAGTGCTACGCTCTACGCTAAAAATAAGTAAAATACGATTAAAAAACTTAGCTAAATACTATATTCACAATTGTAAATGCTTAAAAGGGCAATGAAACTTGCGCGGTTCTGGGAGTCAAGCTGGCACAAAAATATAAAAGCACATTACTGTACCAAATGTGTCTGTGCCTGTATATGGAGACAAAACCGAAATCCTTGATGGGTATTGATTATTCGTCAAGGAAAGTCAAATAAAATACATTTTCGAAGGACGTTTGACAAAAATGTCACAGTCACAAACACGTGTTTGTTGTTTTCACTGGTTATGCTTGAAAAGAATATTTCTAAACACCAATAATTTTTTAAATATATTATTATGTACATGTAATACTCATTGTAACTCATCAAAAGTAAAATGTACAAGTCACAGCAACGTAAAAGATGATCTTGAAAAAACACAATGTGATTATAGGGAAAGTTTTATTATCGACAAGTATACTTAACAGGATTGAGATAGTATCCTCGTGAACAATTGAAAATGGGACAACTAGAAGCCGTATACGTATACGTAAACCCCTGCCCCAAAAAACTTAGATACTTTACCAGAGTATAGTCCTATCATGTACAGAGGAAGACAAACAGTAGGTCCCTGACCAACAAGCATTATTGAAAATTCATTTCCAGAAAGCTAAAGGCTGCTAACAGCTAAACGCGGTATCTCACTGCTCTTAATTTTGGGTATCGGTGCGGCACCGCGGGGTTCGTTCACTGCGGCACTGTTTTGTTATTTTCGCCGATTTGTTTTTATAATTCATATATTGCGTAATACGTAAACGTGTGACTAAGAAGACAACAAAATCCACAAAGCGCAAGAAAAGTCGTTCTTAATATCTGATTTTCGTTAAGAAATTTTCGAACCCCACAGTACTAGTGCAGCATCAGTGCAGTGAGATACTACTTTTAATGGCCTGGCTTTAGGTAAGCTTAAAGCTCTTGTCCTGCCGGCTATTTTTTGGCCAATTTAACCTCCTAGAGATGATGGCTTCATCAGATCAGTAACAATTTACCTGTTCTGTGCTGCTGCTGCAGATTTACTCCTCAATTCGATGGGCTTTGCAGTGGTATGTAACTTTTACGTGGGAAATAGCCCAAACTCATAACAATATTCAACATGACAAGGGTTACATATTTCCATCCCGTATGTAAACGGGCTCAGAAGGACAAGGGTTAATGAAACTACATCAGTACAAAGAGGCTCCCGACATGCTCCGTTAATCAAGGAGCGATCAGAAGATCTCACAGCTTCCCGGCTGGCGCTCGTCCACTACATCCAGCCGGGCGATGTCTTTCCGCAGCAGCCGTCTGGCACCGTCCTTCGGGGGCGGCACGGGAGGTTCCATCTACGGGGAGGGACCATAAACATTGTGGTTATACCTGCTTTACACTAGGGCAGTGCTCTCGACACAATTTCTTTGCGACCGATTTGTTAAGAAAACACTAATTTTAAAAAGCTTTCTCTGCTTTTTTTGTCTTTTCCGTCCAACTTTTATATTTATATACAGTATATGCCCGGCATAAGATCAAAGGTTTTATACATTCACTTTAGGTCGCAGTGGTAACGCAATGCAATCAACGTCTAGCTAAGATGGAAGTCTATCGAATTTTATCCATGACATACTCCGATGACCTTAGGTAACAATTCTGCCATCAGTGTAGAAGAACCAACTTTGAGCCGCATCAAAAGGTAGGCACGTGCTAGACATTACGGGTTGTAACTAAAAGATATCACTGTTATCTGTGTGTAAAGATTGTGTACTCACCACAGCCTGCCAGTCCTCCTCTATGATCCTTGAGGATGGGCGGGTGTCCTCTCCGTCAGGCCGGTCCCTCTCCACGGTGGAGTACGGCGGCAGGGAGCTGGAGTGAACCAGTCCTTTTGACATAAAGACAGTGTGTGTGCGTGTGTTTTCATGTGCCATGCGCTTTCCAAAATGCTAAGTGCTAAGCAGTATGGACCTTTTTTAAAGTGTTTGACACCTGACATAGGGATCAAACCCCAAAACCTACCGACTACAATATGAACACTGACTCCGACCTCTTAACCACTTGTATCTGTCTTCATTGATGAGGAAATTAACATTTTGAAATCGCTTGCTATCTACCTGGGTACGATAGTCCCACAGAAGTCCACTCCTTGTCTACCCTGGGAGGAGGGCGTGGCTTGAGAGTCCCGTCCAGCTCTTGTAGCTCCATCAGGTCCTCCACCCCGGAGTCGTTCGTACCAGTGCGGGGCTTCCGGGCGTACTTCGGGGCAGGTGGGATTGGGCGTGACGCAATGGGCGTGTCAGCTGCGTCTGAAATACAGTATAAGTCATATTTGTCTTTTTTTGATATCTGCTTTCAGGCAGACGAGGACACATTTTATTTGGATGTGTCAAGTTGGCAGGAGTGGGTTGGTGGGAGTGCGGCGTACAAGTAACCTGTCGTTGGTCACTTTCTTTAACTCTGCGCATGTTAACGTGTGTATATTTTAGAGTTCTTAAACAAATTATTATACAAAAACGTCACAACTTAAGTTTACTTCCCTTAAAGGAAGAACATCTAAGATAACAATCTAAGATAAGAGTCTGAATGGCTGGATTGTCTGATACTAACCTGAGAACGTCTTCTCACATATCCAACCCTTCCTCACGGCTATGATGAAGGAGAGAGTCACCACCAGTACCACTACAGCCAACACGGACACCACTATGATTGTCTGATACTAGCCTGAGAACTTCTGCTCACATATCCACCCCTTCCTAACGGCCATGATGAAGGATAGAGTTACCACCAGCACCGATACAGTCAGCACAAACACCACTAATGGTTGTCTGGTACTAACCTGGAAACTTCTGCTCACATATCCACGTGGGAGTGCGGCGTACAAGTAACCTGTCGTTGGTCACTTTCTTTAACTCTGCGCATGTTAACGTGTGTATATTTTAGAGTTCTTAAACAAATTATCATACAAAAACGTCACAACTTAAGTTTACTTCCCTTAAAGGAAGAACATCTAAGATAACAATCTAAGATAAACACCACTAATGGTTGTCTGGTACTAACCTGGAAACTTCTGCTCTCATATCCACCCCTTCCTAACGGCCATGATGAAGGATAGAGTTACCACCAGCACCAATACAGTCAGCACAAACACCACTAATGGTTGTCTGGTACTAACCTGGAAACTTCTGCTCACATATCCACCCCTTTCTCACGGCTATGATGAAGGAGAGAGTCAGCATTGCCACCAGTACCACCACGGCTAGTACGGACACCACTATGATAGTCATTGGCTGCTGAGATGCTGTCAAGTGAAATAAACTGGTTCAATCATTCCGATCTGTTCCATCACAGAAAACGTGACTGTGTTACTGTACTAATCGAAATTGACATTGCATACATAGAAACAATCTAGCTCCAAGATGTAGGTTTGTTAGAAACATCCTCACTCAATCAATTGAGTTATTCTCACAATATTTTTTACTTGAAATTTACTTGTGTATGTTTAAAGTGGTTATGACTGCATATGGAAATAATAACGAAGCCATTTACCTGTCAGATCTACCTGTATCTCCCTGTGTGCCGTCCCAAACATGTTGGTACCCTTGCACAAATACGTCCCCTCTCGGTCACTCCCTACTTTTTTCACAGTGATAGAGGATGACATCTCTTGGTCTGCTTTTGTCTCGATGATTTCCACATCTTCATCGACAGAGCTCAGATCTTTCTCTATTCCTTGGTTGTTCTGTAATACCCATTTGATGCGATTTGGGAGAGGATCTGAGACCACGTCACACACTAACCGTATAGCCCCACCCTTAGCAACTGTTGCCGTGGAGGAAGGAGACCCGCGAATGTGTGGTTTTCCTGTGTAAAATAGAATAGGTGATCATGAGACGTTTTCCTATTCGGGGATCCGAATCACGGTAAAACAAAAAACTGCAACGTTATATATAATATAGTTGAATTAATATAAACTATAGTTTTAGTTTGATGACGTGTGATTACAAAGTGTGCACAAAGTCAGTGCACACATCATAATAAAAAAAATTCCATTAAGGTAACTGAAGTAACAGAATCTGCAATCTAGGATTTCATCCTTTATAAAGATCGAAGTGTTTTTGTAACAATTTTTCAAAATAACTACCTAGTTGTAACTTGTAGTGCATTGGAAAATTTGCCAGTTTGGCCATGAGAAGGGTGACAGATGGTCACCAAAACTTCAGTTCAAATAACAATTCGTCATCAGCGCATTTGTGATTAGCCATCAGCACATTGACTATTTTTTCAGAAAACTTGTCAGTAAGAAGCCCATACCATTTACTGTTCTATCGTTCCTGTCCATTCTACCCACACATATTCAACTAGATTATCCAATTCCTTCAGTTTTAAACTACCTAAGCCAAAAACAAACTCCAAAAAAGCGAACTTTTCTCTACCGTGCCATCAATCTATGGAATGACCTACCACCACACATCAAATCCCTGCCCAACATCTCATGCTTTCGAAAGGCAATGTACCATGTCTTCTCAAGTCAATAGTTTTTTAATGATTGTGTATCTATTATGATCTGTTATACTCTTGAATTTGGTATTGTTATAGTTATAATGAGATCTTTGGTTATCATTTTCGTTATTACTATATTTAGGTATTTAATCTGTACTCTTATCATCATTATGATGGATGGTTTCACAAGCATCCTTGTTCTTGTCCTTTGCTAATTTGAAATAAAGTTTTTTTCTTTGAAAATTTAAATTAAAACATTCTCATTCTGTTGTGTACAAATTCATAATGGTTAATAGAATTTTTCATCAATCAGTGACTAGTTTTTGACAGGTAAACACACATACCTCCAAATTTTCGATGGCTATCAGTACATCATGATCACGGAGTGACCTAGAGTTGCGAGAGTTGCGAGAACTAGGTCGGGACTTGATAGCCATCGAAAATTTGGAGGTACGTGTGTTTACCTGTCAAAACCTTTTACTGATTGATGAAAAATTCTATTAACTGTTTAAATACGTGACTAATGAATCTCTTAAACGAAATTGATAATGATTATCTTACCTACAACATCAATGAATGTCTGCCTCTTGACCTCTTTAAATCCCGGACTTGTTGCTACACACTCGTACAACCCCTGCACGTCATAACGTACACGGTGAAAACGGAGAGGGTTTTCCCAGTACAGGCTTGTATCCTTCCGCCGCCACTTTACCGTCGGCTTAGGATTGCCTTCCGCGAGGCATTCCAGAGTGAAATCGTCTTGCGCGTTCAGTACCGTGACTTTTTCGTCCATGGTGGGGTCAATCCATGGCTTATCTGTTTGGTAAGCAAATAAGTGTGGTATGAATGTATATTTTAAGTAACGATGCGTCGATCGAAGACAAAAATGGTTCAGAAATATGTCAAATATAATGCAACCTACAACTCAGTATGCAAAACCCTGACCTAAAACAAGCACCCATAAAACAAGATGGTATAAAATCATGAGCAATTAAATTCCCTACATTTTCGAGCTGCTTGTTTGACTTCTTACTCCAATAATATACACTGTTACTTTTTTTATTAGATATCGTTGTGAAGGTATGATTTATCACGTTTATGATATTAATAAGTCTCTTTTTGATTTGCTGTTATTCAATAAGCTTCTAGAAATCAGGAAAGGCTGACAGTTTATATATTATTTCAATACATTATCAATAAGGTTGATGTTGAGGAAATAATATCATCATACAAATATACTGGAAAACACTGTGAATTATCTACAGGGTTACATGATTTACAAGAATTGAGAGAGTTGCTTTGGGCAGATATCTCTTTGATGGCAGGTGTCTCTTTGATGTCATCATATGGACTACCCTACATACGTACAGAGCACATCCAGTGTGACAGTCCCGTACCCCGGCGGAGCCACGCTGTTGTCTGCCGTACACTGGTACACACCGGCGTCCTGACGGGAAACCTTGGACAGGAGGAAACTTGGGCCACTGTCAAGAGAAAAATACAATTTCAATTTATTTCTTCTTCTTTGTTTCTCTTTAATTGTACAGTAAATACAAATAATGCAACGATTATATTAAATGTTCATCATTTACTAGCTACTATATATTACCTAGTACCTTATCCTTATAGACAAGTAAGTATCCTTATAGATGGATGCAATGGCCAAGTTGGAAAAGTGTTCGGTAGGTCGATTCTCGGCCGAGTCATACCAAAGACTTTAAAAGTGGTACGTGCTTACTGATGATCGCCACGCAGATCCTACGGTAGCATAAGATAGTTCCTAAAGCTGGCAAAACAATTAAGCCGGTCTAGGATTGTGTATTGCTACCGGCATCCGTTAGACATAAATACTCCTAGGCCGGCTTAACTACTTTGTCAGCTTTTAATACTATCTTATGCTACCGTAGGATCTGCTTTGAGATGCTGCTTTCTCTGCTTAGGTCCGGAACATCTTCATCATTTTATTCTGTGCAAAATGTATTTCTAGTGTCCCTTTTTTTGTGTGGGGCATTCTATTTTGCATGTATTACAATCGAGAGGTCCCTAGTTAGATCTTCTGACATGCTATTTAAATTTTGAATTGGAAATATGTAATGTCATTGAGAGCATTACCTTTCAAGACCCTTTAGTGGCAAAGGGTCGCCATGGCGTCGCCAACTCACAATGGCGGAGGGATTGCTGTCTACCGCGCATGTCAGGTTTGCAGACGCTCCCTCGATGACGTGAACAGATGGTTCAGGTACGAGCACGCTGGGTGGATCTATGAAATATTGTGAAAAGTATGGTTTTCATTCTTTTTCTATTGCGATCTTTATTTATAAATATTTTTATAGAACGCCATAAACATTAAAGTTCTTGCAGTTGCAAATAAAGCCCTTTTTGTGATTTCCATTAATACCCCCTGCAAAGCCCCCCACGCCCCGCCACCTCCTGCAAGCAAAGCCCATAGAAAGATTAAGGAGGCCATCCACATCCAGCTAAATGGGGGAGGGGGCAGATGATCTACGCAAAACTGACTTAGTCTCGTGTTCTCTCGCGAGATCAAGACTGAGTCATTCTCCGTGATCAAGATGTGCTGTGAGACATCGAAAATTTGTCACCATTTGAAGAAAAATGGTAGTAACCAAAATTTTGGCTTACAATTAACACGGATGTTTCTGACGCCGCCCTTGGTGA
>NC_049987.1:3897581-3913202 GCF_000003815.2 Branchiostoma floridae | reverse complement strand
ACACGTCATGTTCACGCCATTATCCCACTTCTCCACGCGAGATATCGCGAGATTTGCGCTGACCTGTCCGCCATCCACGTCGAGTTTGACATTCGTAGATTTCTGCAATCATATATCAGTATCGTATGGAATAACACCAAACACTTTGCATAATTAAGGGCATCTCTGAGCTAACGTAACATTGTATTTGACGTTATATCTGTAGAGTAACACCTTTGTAAATTGTAACAATGAGAAACATAGGCAACCTTTTAGAAAAGTATTAAAAACAAACATTCCCATCTATGGTGCAGTGTGCAGTACACAGATGGTAATATCATGCTTTACAATTCTTAAACAGCAGAATAAATGTTATTTTTTTCCATTGTCAGTTGTTTTACTTTAGTTTATTGTTTATTTCAAGTACCGTGGCCCATACACAAACACAATATATACATTTAAAAACTGTATAACATCTAAAAGTTGTATAGGGTTTGCGACATGACTTGTTCACACCAGAAAGACAGATGTTTTACATGTATCTAAACCTTTTCTTTCGCTCTAAAGCATTATTGAAAAAAAAAAACATTAATTGAATGCTGGAATATAGTGTTCCGTGTACCTGTAGGCGAGTACCGTTATACCAGCTAAGCGTCGGCACCGGATGTCCTCCCCTTGATCTACATCTCAGCATCAGGTCACTTCCGGCGGTGACGGGGTATTCCCCACCTGTCAGTTCAGGGGGTCCGGGCATTGGATCTAGGTAGTGAGAGAAGATGATTCATTGTCTGTACAGCCTGCTCCATCCCAAAAGCGCTTCTGGAATTGAAGCACATCTGGGATAAAGATGTATCTTATATGCGCTTTATCCCAGAAGCGCTTCTGGGATAGAAGCACAGCTGGGATGCAACACAGGCTAGTGTAGGTGAATAGAGCAATCATCGCCATCTTTGACAAGAAATCAATCTTTTAAGGTGTGTTAAATTGTGCAAGCCTTTCTATCATCTCAATATATAGATAAATGTATAACAGCTATTCTGGCGAGTTATCCACAATCAAAATGCTTACTTTTAATTTTTTTTTTATTTCATTTTGATTTGATTTGAATGGAAAATTTACATCACTTCATTGGGCATGCAGTGTGAATCTGCATATCTAATCGTATAATTCAATATTGTCAGAAAGGTTAAAAGGTCTTACAAATTACAATCCCTACGGGATATTGACCTTTTACATGTGCCGTTTACGCTCACGATATTTAATTGGGAGAAAAGGGCTAAGTTCAACTATATCAATTATACATATTTCATACCGACAGGAAATAATTTGTCTGCCCCATGAATAAAAAAAATTGGATCATTGAAAGGATGAATCGAAAAGCCGACTGACTTTCATGAAAAAAAGAAGCAGGCAAAGTGAGTGATTTCATTTTGTCGCTAGTTTGCAATTCTAAAAACACATGTGTATTTCCAGCATTTTGGAAGTGGACGGTATTACGTGCACATATTCCGCATAATTTTAAGTTAAAGGGACAGAATGTACCACTTATGATGGCCTACCTATAATACAGATACTAATACATGCTTTTAACTAGGGACTCTCCTGTCCAGCCTCGTTTTGGTGCATGACCCCGGATGCCCCCGGGACTGTATTTAAAAATTTTATTGGTGTGACGTACCTATTACTGTCAGCAAAGCATCACCGGCATCATCCGCCGATGATGCCGTGCACCTGTACCCTCCTCCATCCTCCAAACTGACACGTCTGATCTCTAAGTTGAACTCTCCTCTCGATGCGTCCCCGATGATTCTGTGACGGCTAAAAGACTTGAAGACCGTCCTTCCAGTTGCGGTAATCCGGAAGTTGGGCGGCCCCTCCCACACCACGACGTCACTGCTGGACAGGCCACTGAAGGAGCAGGGAATGATGACGGTGGTGCCCTTCAGGACAGCATTTGACTGTGGAACTGCGGTGTAAACTGCTGCATTTGCTGTTAAAATTTTAAAAATCAATGTCAATGTAAACATGCTGAGGGATCAGTACTTGCTAGGGATAATGTTTTAAAATGAACGTAAACGTGATTTATTCTCACGCATTTATTGTGTATATTTTCAAATACCCCCAAAAAGGCTTCATATGCAATAGACTGATAAGTTTTAGGCACTTACTTACAAGAGACACTGGGCATTTAAACAACGCTATGTCTGTACTATAGTGGTGCATACGGAATAACAATAACAGTGAATCAAGGATCACACAAAAAAATCTTACCTTGCACATACATGTATAACATGAACTACTAGGATTTCAGAACACATCGTTCTTTTAACAACATATCTATCAGTCACAGCCATTACCATTTATTATGCTAAAATGTGAGCTTTTCTTTTCAAAGCCGCCAGCAATTCTTTACTTACACCTTTGGTGTAATCACTTCCAAACGTCGGGGTTCTTAGCCTAATGAACTATAACTGTACAGATATACAGCTAACGGCACCTTTTCTGTCAAGTCGGCAGGAAAAACCAATCCCTCAATGGTACCGTGAAATCAGTCTCAAAGACAACATGATCCTCGGAGTCATCATCATCACAATAATTGTTAATCAGACATAGTGAATACCTTCTTAGAATGGCACTTGAAACTATTACGAAAATTCTGCTCATTTCTCTGGCTTTGAAAGATGTGTCTACCTGAGATTTTACGGCCAGGCCTTATTTCTTTAGGCCACGGCAAGTAAATTTTATGGATGACATCAGCGCGATCATTAATTTTAGCTTGATTTCAGAAAAAAAATAATTGTTTTCCTCTTCGGGGATGGTCAGATAGACAAAAATGGACAAACATGTTTTGTTGAAGCCTAATAATTATACTTGTAGAAGTGACACTAGAGAGGTAGCTATGACTCTAGTTGCAGAAGTGAATCTTGTTGGGTAGTTGTAAAAATGACACCAAAATGGAAGATATGAATGTAGTTGCCAGCTTAGCCAGTGACACCAGTGAACCACACTAGAATCACTTTTACTACAGTAGTTCACTTCTTTAATACAGGAATGATGCCTTGTTTGTTATGATGGCACATTTTGTCACTTTAAATCTTGCTACAACTATTATGGTGTCTGTTTTGAAATTTATCCATCTTGTTTTTATTTTACCCATCTGTTTTTTTCTTCGCGTTATCTCATTATTTTTGTCATCTGCATAGGATGTCGTCCATAAAATTTACTTGCTGTGGCCTTAGCTGAAGATCTTGTTTTCTTTCAATGGCAGTAGATATGACCGTCGTTTGTGTTTTACATGCACATCGTATTAACATTCCATTTGTAACATGAATAGAAATGGATATTACAGCATGTTACGAGAGGTGTATTGTCGAAACTAAATACATTGTAGTATAACCTGCAGAAGTGCAGTTCCTGCAGAACCATATTTTCTCGAGAACACTTTCCGGTCAAGTTACAACTGCCCCAGATCTATAGGGGATTGTGAATTTGTAACATGTATAGAAATAAACATTCGTGGTCTTTTACGAGAAGAATATTGTCAAAACTAAATACAAATTGTAGCATAACCAGCAATGGTGCAGTCTCTACAAAACCCCATTTTCTCGAGAGCATTTGCCGGTCAAATTACAACTGCCCCTGGGGTGATTGTGCCTAGTCAGATCCAGTCTGATGATGGAATGGGTTATAGTTTTCTTACTGGAGACCATTTCACCTGACAGGGTACCTGTAATGGGGGCAGAGGTCAGGGCATGTCGCTATTAACTTAAGGGAAAACACTCCCGAAAATTGGTAGCCAGTTATAGTACGGGAATCGGATACCCCTATGAATACATATAGGGCAATTGTATTTGAATGAGTACTCTGAGTTTGTTTGTATCTCCTACGTAAGTATTGAATTTGCACATAAAGTTATATTTTTAGAATATTTCCATCCGATTGCTTGACATCCTTATTCCATTGGAGATTTTGTGGCAAATTTCCTTGAATTATTCTTTGTTCAAAATCCATTGGCTATGCGTGAGTTGCAGATTGTACAAGGACCATGTCATTGAACCCATCCCGAAAAAACAGGTCAAGTCAACGGAATAAATTGATGTCCCTAAAACCTCACGGTCAGTCAGCGCTTAGCTGATCCCGCATATAATAATTTGTTATCTTCGAAAAACATGCCTAGACTTTGACAGCTTTCGATATATCATCTTAGTCCACAGCAAGTAAATTTTATGGATGACATCAAGAATGCAAAAAAAAATGAGATGGGTAAAAGATGGGTAAAAAAACAAAATGGCAAATTTTCAAAATAGACACCATACACGTAGTAATAACAATTGAAGTTACAAAATATGACGTCATAAGCAACATTGCATTCATCCCTGGATTCAAGAAGTGAACTAGTGTAGTTAAAGTTATTATAGTGTATTGCACTGATATCATTTGCCAAGCTGGCAACTACAGTCATTGCGTTCGTATTGGTGGCGCTTTACAAATATCCAAAAGTTTCACTTCTGCAACTATAGTCATGGCTACCTCCCTAGTGTCACCTCTACAAGTATTAGGCTACAACATAACATGTTTGCCTATTTTGGTCTATCTGACCATCCCTGAAGAGGAAAATAATTATTGACAGTTTAATTAATGAACGCGTTGATGTCATCCATGAAATTTACTTGCTGTGGCCTTTAACGCTAGACATGGAAGTCTCCACCGATGGCCCTGAGTGCGTGTTCTGGTAAATATCAAATATTGCCCGGACATTTGTGGCATGTTAGCGTCCCTCCCCCAGGGCTCGTACATGGCGTGTTCGATGGATGGGAAGGAGACAGGATCAATTTTTGATGAGGTCAGTGTAGAGAGATCATGATGCATGATTTGCCCGGAGAGAGACCTTATACAAACCGTGACCCTATGTCTGCGACCATTGATGGCACAGAACGTAAATTCTACGGATACTTAGACAAAAATGGCACTCGTATCGCGGTGTTTGAACAATCATAAACTAGTGACCTTTCAATGGGTAAAAATGTGTATTGGTGGAGGGTGAAATTTCGAAAGTTATTTCACTTTTATATTCAAAATACGCTGCGAAACTATCTAAACGTAAATACAGAACAGTGATCTAAAAAAATCCTCTAATTTATCCTTGAATAGGAAAACGGAGAACTAAAGTTTTAGAGGAAAATGTCCTCCAAGTTTCTTTAAATAAACTGAAAATTCATGAAGAAGATACATTAGAAATATAGTCCCAAATATACATACGAAGATTTATTCACACTTACCTCAAAATAACTCCCCATCTATTTGCCTTCTTGCTTATATGAGGCTATTATTGACATCTGTTTATCGTAACTAAAGTTATTATTGTTTATCTGCCTAATTGCTTAGCTGATCCGTTAACTGACAAGTTGGCGAGTTGATTGCTTGTCAGACTTACGTTATTTCGTATATTTTAAACTTAAAATCGTTGTTTTTGTTTCTAAAAATGCAACGCCTGGTACATAAAAACACGCCCTGTGCATGCCCCTCGTACAGTACAACGTCATATCATATCCAAGACCATATTTTTCGACTACAACCAACTCAAAGTTTCTCAAAGCAATGTGTAAGGATGAGTACTTACTTCTACTGACAATGACGCCGAAAAGTGCAAGAGTTTTCAACCAGACTGTCACGCAGGCTGCCATTGTGAGCACTAGGGCAGGCTGAATAGTAGTTGGACGGCTGTTGGGAATACGTAGCAACTCCGGGTAGCGCGCTGTAAGCAAAACAGATCCATTCAGGGTGTGACATCATTAACTATATGCTAGGGCAGTATTGTTCCAAAATAAAACTGATGATATTTGATTTTCCCTAAAGCAGTTGCTAAGTTAAAGAAAGATGGACGATTTATCTGAACGATGACAGTTGTTACAGTAGAAAGACTTTAAATCTAGTAGTGTATTTGAAATATTGCACATCTAAAAAGAAGCATATAAACCAATTCTAACGTTTCGTCTGCTGTCCATAAATATACAGTTTCTGGTTCCTCTTTTACTGGTAAAACCTCATAGTATTACGTTGATGAGAAATTCAAATGCCAAAGTCTCTGCATAAAGTACAAGCCAAATTTGACAACAAACTTCTCATTACATTAATTGAGCCACACATTTTACGTATGAGTCCAGACGTTCATCAAGTTGGTGGATTGGGTAAAAATCAATACCAATGTAATGTTTTGGATGAATCCATCCTGACGGTATTAAAGATAATAGTCTATAGATATAAATCTAGTATTCCTTGTGTACTAGTGATTCGGCTAAAAGATGGAATTAATATTTCATATTTTGAAGAAAAAAAAACACGAAAGTTTTTAGATGAGCAAAAACAAAAAAACAGCATTTTTGAAAATTTGAACCGAAACAAGATATTGTAGTTTTGCCAAAAACGGGAAGTGTTATGCACACTTTACTTTGTCGCCAATTTCGACTCTTGGTGCAATTCATCACCTTTTCACACGCACCGGAGGTTTCAAGGCGACATTCTGCATAAAACTGCAATTCAAATGCAAAAAAAAAAGCCTGGATGCAAAATTTACCACCCCACGAAGCGACGCGCCAGATTAAAGTCGTCCTAATGATGTTCACAGAGTCTTCTTAATGAGATAGTGAAGGGTGAGGGAGTCTGGTTCCATTCTGTGCTGCTGAGCTATTATCAGGAACGGCTTTGTGACCCTGAGCGGTATTGACACGTCATTATCTCCGCTGTCTTCTCATTATAGCATCGGGACGAGCTGTGCATTATTCATTTTCATTCGTGATAATCACGGAAGTTCGTCTGTTCATGGCCGGGAACTGATAAATCTGTTTCTGTTTGGGATCTCATCAACAACGTCGTTTTCATCAAGAGGAAATGAAAATAAAGTATGGAGATGTGTTATTATCTTCTACCATCTTTAACTTTAAGATCAAATCTGATTTTTAAACATGGTAGAAGATGAAGTACACTTCGTTGTTGATTGTACTATGTATGTTAATAATAGGAATACTCTAGTTAGTCATATAGAAAGTAGATTCCCTCACTTAAGACATACGAGTAGCACTGGCAAATTTGGATTCCTCATGCGTTTTGACAAACAGTACTGTTATTAAACGTAATACATTTTGAAGTAATGATTAAAGTAGAGATAGTACATAAATGACTCAGTGAGCAGTGGATCATAAGCTGCATGAAGTCTATGGCGTCCACCGTCTCTGCTTCGTGTTGGAAATTACAGTTTTACTTTTGCAAAATGACTTATACCAGCACAAACGAACTTTAAAGTTATATTTCAATCTTACATTACTACATAGGCAGCAATCATATCTCAGTAATTTATCCTCTTCGCACCCTAGTAAGTCTTCTTTAATTTGTTTAATTAAGAATAACTGTGACAGTTCAGCGTTTCCAAAATGATTTATACCAACACAGGTGAACTTTAAAGTTATGCTGTATCTTACATTGCTGCAGAAATAGTTATCATATGGCATGCGCAATAATCTATCATTTTGTGCACCCGAATAAGTTTTCTTCTTGTATAAATAGGAATGTCTGAGAAATACTAAAATATAAATCCGACGTTTATTATGTAAAACAGAGATTAGTTAAATATGTTATTGACATCATTGATTGATTCCTCTAAAGAACGTATATAGTTTACAGCAAATACATTTACAGGAAGTCTATGGCGTCCACCGTCTCTGCATCGTGTTGGAAATTACAGGTAAACTTTTCCAACATGACTTCTATCAACACAGATGAACTTGAAAGTTATATTTTAATCTTACATTACAGAAGAGGCACTGATCATTTCTCAGTAATTTATCATTTTGTGCCCCCGAATAAGTCTTCTCGTGTTTAATCAAGAAGAACTACAACAGTTCAACGTTTCCAAAGTGACTTTTACCAACACAAATGAACTTTTAAAAGTTATGTTGAAGTTGTATTCTTACATAGTAGAGAAGCAGTAATGACATCTCACTAATCTATCATTTTGTGCACCCGAATAAGTCTTCTCGTGTTTAATTAAGAAGAACTGCAACACCTGCTCCTGGACCCATTACCCGAGAAGAACAGACGGAACTCCACCAAACTGACGTGCCCTGCTAATTATGCCATCTCTCTCAGGCGTATCAGCGTCTCGAGTGTCGGTGGTAATTAGCACAGCGGGCTCTCTTTACAGCAGTAGTAAAATTTACAAGTAGTGTACGGATTATGTGTTTTCATTTTACGGATTTATGTGTTAACTATAATAATTTTTATTTTTTCAAATATCGCTCAACAAAGCCCTCTTTCTATGCAGAATAGAAGGCTTATCGGTTGAAAATTTCCGAATCATAATATTACATATTAGTTATATATAAGTAGGATAGGACTAGATCTGAAAGACGATATGTACATTAATACGGCGTTATATGAAGTCTTTCCGACTTTTCAATTCAATTACGTTTTCCTAACAGTGTCTTCTAGAGTACTGTTAACGCAAGACATAATCTAAACTTTTAGTAGATACTGGTCTGGCAAAGGGATATCTAATGCCTATGCTAGGAATATAGCCTTTGTGACGGTTAACTTAATGGGTAGAAAAAGTAGTCTGGTTACATAAGTAGCCTCAGGCAGTCAAAATGAAATTAAATTGAATCCCATCATACTTAGGATCATTGGAGTTTGCAAAGTATTCTGTGTCATTCGAGTGACCTAGTAAAGTAAGATATGGCAAACTCTTGCCTTAATGAAAGGCATATGTAGAAAAGGCCATTATATTGTCTTTCCGACTGATAATGCCCATTGTGGACGTCAATGAACAGAGACGGGGGCCGTTATAGACTTAGAACGACCTTTGACCCGCGGTTCATGTAGAACTTCCCGATCGTCAGGGTCTTTAGCCAAAAACAGACTATAGGACAAGTCGACAATTCGATAAGTGACAATTATGAAATGTTTTTGAATGAATACTAAATGATTTTAGGAATGCCCGTCAAGAATTGAAATTGTCTTTAAAAACACAACAACAACCAAAAAGAGCAACACAGAAACAGGCAGAATGTCATGCATACACTGAAGAAAAATGTGTTCTAAAGGCACCGGGCACAAATGCATTCTGTATTCATTTTTGTGAGCCTACGACTTGAATAACAACAAGGCAACTGCGGCACTAAAGTTACACAAAAAGTATTGGCTGGCATTTGCAAAACTTGAGTTGGCGCCATAGCCATTAGACCAAGACCCTACGGCGTTTTGTCACAGAGTTATCCATGGCTTAGAAGCAGGGATTCCTTTGCCTAGTCCGCCAGCAGGCCAAGTTATCGTTCTTTTCTCCACACACACACAAGCGCACCGGTGACCACGAGAGATTACTTGGTATTTCACCCATAATGCCGACTATCAATTCAGATTTGACGCTGCCACCGCGAACGGTCCCCTGAGGTTTGCGGTCTGCCGGCATCCTACGGTTCGCCACGCGAAAGATTAAAAGGTGACCTTGCTATAATACCGAGGTAAATCTACTTGTCGGAGAAGAGAAAAGCTTTAAACAAATCAAATACTGCCCCCCCCCCCCCACCTTGCATTATTTAAATACGTGGGAGTTGGGGTGATTTTGTTCCACTCACTTTTCACGCCGTTGGGGTTTGTCTTGACAGTTGAGGATTCAAATCACGTAGTCCAATCAACAAGCCTGAAAGGATTTACTTTTTCAACTGTCACCCAAGTGGTGAATCTTCCGTGCAACTTATTCGTGAAAATTCTATGTGTTTGTTAAGGTAACATTAACCTACTAATGCATCAAAGGTAAGCTTTAGAATAATACGAATAGCGTAACGAAATAAGATTTAAATGCTGTAGAAACTTCTATTTTCTTTAGACTAGATAATGGTCATTTTCAGAGGAATGTATACGTTTCGGATTTTGACTCTAGGAGAAAAAATACAGCATATTTATAATTATCTATTGTCTATTTGTCTCTTTTTTTAATCTAAGAAGAATGCCTAGTGAAAATTCAAATTTGCAGATATGGCCAGTCCGTATAAAGGAAGAAAAAATACCTCTACTTTAGGATCGCGACTCATATGAACTGTGTAAATATCAGGGTTCAAATCGCCCGAAACTCACTTGATTGAAATTAATTGATGATGAATTTCATGACAATAACTAGTTTAATAAATGATTATCATTTCCAGCTAGGCCGACATTGAAGCTAATATTGTATTTATACTTTCTTTGAGTAAGATGCCATTTTTTCCAAATTTGCAGACTTAATCTTCAACAAAGATGTGTTTTTATCTCAGGCGACCGCCACCTCATTTATGTCTGAGCTGTTGTATTCACTTGGACTTGGCCAGCTTTTCTTAAATAAAGCTGAGATAAAGCTCTTTTACAACAAACGAAATAAACGGAAAGTCTGTGAAGTATAAGGAACAACCTTGAACAAACATATCTTAATTACAATTGTCTTCTAAAAACAGTAATTGATACCACTGAAAACGTTGTAAATGCATTGCGCTTGCCATGCTAATTTGAATTCATTTGAGTGAGCCAAATCTTTTCTTTGCATGCAGTACATTCTCATATTTCCGCCCGCCGCATCCAGACTACAAGATAACAAGATATCATGTTACCGCATATGGTTTGAGCATTTTGTTAGTATATGGTAAGATAACTCTAACTGTAGAAGCATCAGAAAACAAGCATTATTTTTATCAGTGACAGTAAATGTATTTTTATACACACTATAGAAAACGGTCTACGATGGTAACCACCTTACACATAAGCAAACTGCATATTACACAATACAAGCAACATTTGACAGTACCAAATTGCTTACCATCATAACACAAGTATTATGGATATATGTAAGCCAGGCGCCCTCGAAGAAAGCATCTTAAGAAATGTTCAGTTCATGTTAATCCACACGGCACATAACGTTAAAGCAAAACAGTATCAAGCAACACTAAACAGCCATAACGTTAGAAAAACAACGTTTAGCAAAATATCAACATTTACCTTGAGAGAACATTCATACAACACTCATAGCATCTGTGCCGTGTGTGATAAACAGTATCAAGCAACACTTAACGTTAGAAAAATAACGTTTCGCAAAATATTAACATTTACCTTGAGAGCTACAGTCCCACAATACTCTCAGTAGACCGTCTGTGCCGTTGAAAATACAATCCCAAACGCCAGCGGTACAGAGAAACCCCAGTAAGATCTGACGAACCCGTCGATTGAACTACAGTAGCCCTTCTACCCTCCTCCTAACAGGCGTTCTGATTGAAGCGCGAATTGAATTCCTCACACGGCACCTCGGGGAGAGGCCCCCGCTAACTTGTTACATTGCCCCGTAGCCGACTCCATTATCTTAATTCCCGCAGGACAGCTCAGATTTCTGCCGCTATCTCTGCTTTCATGTCGGGCTATTAATTACCGTGTACTTACTGCTGTCGGCAACGGCACCCGGGGGAACCATCACATCACTGGCGGGTTGAAAGAGGAGCGAATGTTTACATGGAAAAGCAACAGTGAAACTAAAATTAAGAAAAACATTTATTTGGCAAAGGCACCCGGGGGAATCATCAAATCACTGGCGGGCTGAAAGGGGAGTTAAAATTGACACGGTAAATACAAAAGTGAAAATAAAATCAGCAAAACGTCTTCGTGCGTCCATATGTATGTTATGTATAATTTTGATTGGATGCAAACGTTATCTAGTATTTGAATATGGTTGTAAAGATATTGTACAAATTTTGAAGACAAAAAAATAAAGTCAACAGTGAAAAACAAACAGTGAAAGATTCGGAAAAAATAAAGTTTGCTTTGGTAGCGCCTGGTAAAGGTTTTTTCGGTATCTTGGATTTCTTTTTAAAGAAATCATTTTTAGAAATGAATGTCGTTAAATCGTTAACGCAAACTTCTCAGAACTGTGTGCATTTTCAATAACAAGCAGCAGAGTTTTAACAGGTAAGGCGTTTCTCTTTTTAACGGGTAATGCTGTAAAAGTTCTTATTCTCGTGTTCGTTTGAAGATGAAAATGGCATTTATTTAGAAAAACATGCACGTTTCACAACTTCAAACTATTGTATTCTATACAAAATATCGGATGCCTACTTGCTGCAAATACACCAAATTTTATTACTTTTATGTTACAATTTAAAACTTTGTATCCGTACACAAATCAAGCGCTTACCAACAAGCCTGTTTCAAGTTTAAAATTGTTACATAATGTTGATTACTGCCACTATATGAACTTACATCCAAATACTCTTAGTATTATATTCCATACCGATATAAGTGTAGTCATGCAATAAAAAATACAACAACAAAAACATACTTCTTGTGGTACTATGAAGCCTGGAGTAGAAAATAAAGATAACGTAAACGTAGCAATTTTGTAAAAAAAATGGATTGTATTGAAAGTGACAAAGTATTGTGGGACCAGACAAAAGATATGTGTTGAAACATAATATTTTCCCACGTGCCATAACATGGTTATTGCGTGATCAGGGTCGCCACACGTGGGCACGGGGCAACTCTATACTGTAGTTATGTTACCGCAACCCGTATAAAACTTTGATGGAGAGAACCATCCCTTTAATTATAGATTGTCTCGCCGGCAAATTGGATTCTCCCCATTTGCGTTCTCCTTTTCGCCCTCAGCGGTTATTTCACACATGTACAGGTCAGGCAGGTAATACTAAGAAGGAGTTCTGCACGCCATCTTCTATTATGTATATGTTTCACGGTATATTTCAATTCGTCAGCGCTAAGGTGCACTCTTAAGTTAAGGGCACAACCCACCGTACGTGGAAATACGTGCTTCTTTCTGGGTTTATGGAAATAGTGGCCTGCCAAGTTACACAACTCTCTAGTCCTTCTCTTAACTTAGGCCACAGCAAGGCAATTTTATGGATGACATCAGCGCGCGCATTAATTTTCGCCTGATTTCAGAAAAAAAAACAAGATTTTTTTTTTCTTCTGCAGGGATGGTCAACATGACGATAAAGTACCAAAATGAGTAAATATGTTGTGTTGTAGCCTTATGATTGTACTTGTAGAAGTGACACTTCCGAGGTACTCAGGGCTATAGATGTATAAATGAAACTTATTCGATAGTTGTAAAAGTGACACTAATATGGAAGCTATGAGTGTGGTTGCCAACTTCGTTGGCAATGCCAGACTACCACACGAGTGTCACTTTTACCACACCAGTACATGTCTTACATACAGAAATGAGTGCCTTGTTGGCTCTGATACCATGTTTTGTCTCTCTAATTCTTTTTACAGCAGTCATCACAGCTTTATGGTGCCTATTCTGAAAATGTAGCCACCTTGTTGTTGTTTTTCAACCATCTTGTTTTTTTTCGCCCTATTGCACTATTTGCAGTCTGCAGAGGATGTCATCCGTAAAATTTACTTGCTGTGGCCTTACCACTCATCCATTTATCTTATGGCACCAGCCTTGTCCTATTTCCATACAGTCAAACCTGTCTATTACGGCCACTCAAGGGACTGGAGAAATGTGGCCACTATGCCACTATGGACATGTGGCCACTTTAGAGAAAATGTTGATCAATAATCAATATATTGACCATGAGCATTAATCTAAACATAATTTCAGTACCCTCTAATCTTTTCACCAAGTAACATTGTCTCGATCGTCTCAAAATTCAACTGACCCTGCAAAACCACCCGGCCCAGTCACATCTACCGAAAATGATTTATATTGCCAACCGCAATGTTGGTTAACTTGCCGACAAAGACTTGTGCTCTAACGTTCATGACAGGCGTACCTTCTGCTACCGCCGGAAAAATTACCCAAATGGAACTCATAATCCTCGCAAACTACGATTTTAAACTCGGCGCATTGTGACATTCGGTTCTGTATGATCACAGTATGCAGTGTTTCTGTATCTATGGGACTGGAAATCGTGTTGCTGTGGCCGAGTTTGACAGCTGGACGCTGTAGACTATTCTTAATGCCTAGGTCAATGGGAAAAATCTAAGGGATAAAAAAAAGGGACCACAATGGCCAGGTGGTCGCTATGCAAAGGTGGCCACTTATACAAGTTTTACTGTATTACATGCTTGAGAGCCATTATTGCCAGTGGTCTTGACGTTCTTTCCACATGAACTCCTCCCCAATCGACCACCACGAAAAGCGTCTATAACGGCCGAAAGGAGTACTTTTCAAGTCTAAATAATGGCACAAACAATCCAATACAAACAAGGTGTCTGACAGACATCGAAGCATCAGCAGGTGAGAATATAGGTTGTGTAAATAAAAATTCTAATATCCTTTGTTTTTGATTTTTTTTAACAATGACAATTGAAAGAAGCGAACTGTTGCACATTATATAAACATCGCTAGGCGACGCTTTTGATCCATGAGGCTCCCATGAGGGTGATGCTTTTTAAACTGTAGAACATTGTAGTTCTGGTAAAAATTGCTAGGTGACTCTTTCATCTATAAGTGTAGAATTGCAGAATTTTCTCTGATGATTCACTTTTATGATTGTTCTTTATTTAAAATTCTAGCTAAAACTATTATTGGTTTTTATCACCTCAAAGCGTAGTTGTAGTAACCTGTAATATACAAGCCTATCCAAGCTTCAAGTATTGAAAAAATAAAAACATTATCTTTTGCGACTGTGAAAACTAATAACAGTAGTTTGGCTCAAAATGTTTTTTCAGAGTTTCTGCTACTTTATTTGTCTGCTCCTGCAAAAACTAATTACTGATGTTTTTCTCAGAAACATCTGTTTTCACAAGCAGAGACGTCAATATCATAGCTATATTCATCACATCTGTCTACTGACGCAAACTTGAACTTGGGTAAATCCATTCCGTATATTTCGATAAAAAGTGGGCAGTTTTTAAAGCTACTGCACAAACTCTTGATACCAATTTTTACTTCATTTTACTTGACGTAATATTGTTACGAAATTTTTCTGGTATATTATTGTTATCATTTATTGTTATCATTCATCTTTGATACAAAATAAACTAGACAAATATCAATTAAGGATCTTGTATGTTTCGATGTCTGACACGTATTGAAATGGTTTGTCCCAGTCACTGAACGAAAACTCCAACCCCAAGGTATGACATCACAGTCAGAATTAATCACGTTTCAGCATATATCACTACTTGGTGATGTTATTGTTCGCTATCACTGAAGACTTAGACTCCGAACGAGCTGTTCCTGAAAACAACTGACTTTACTCCAGCGTTTTGGGGAAACAACAAAAGCTTCATCGGAATGCAACATTGTCTTTGACTTAGAAGCAGCCTGTGTCCATGTGTTACCGTGAGTTGTGGTGCGTACCTAAACTCAATTTCAGGTTCAGGTCCGGATTCAGGTCCAGCTGTTTAGGGACTTAAAGTCCGGACCTGAACCCATCATCGCATATTATGTGCATTTTTTTTAGGGGGAGGGGGTGCATATCAAATTGCATGTTAGCATGAATTGAAATACAATGTGAAAAATACATGAAAATGTTAGACAGCCAGTGTAAACACGAACTGTTTTTTGTCTTTTTTCAGTGCGAATGTCACTGTCTATGGAAGATTTAGATGGTTTAGAAAAAAAAAGGAATATAAATGACAGATTGCTTTTTGCAAGTCCGGACT
>NC_049987.1:3893251-3897481 GCF_000003815.2 Branchiostoma floridae | reverse complement strand
AAAATGCAGTTTCAGAATGATATAAGTACACGAAGTTTGATACATAACTTCATTCATACTATCAATATTAACGTAATTACACGGTAATAAATAAATAAACTGAAACAAAAACTGAATAAGATAGTTGAACTTGTTTCAGACAAGGAGGGTTGGGTCCCTTGTATTCCCATTATTGCATATACTTGAGTCTTGACATAAGATGTATTTCATTGTATTCACCTGTCCTCAAGCAACCTATATATCTCCAATATGAAGTCTCTACCATGAAGTGACCACAAAAGAACTATGTAATGTCTTTATCAATTATGCAAATATTAGGTATTAATTAGAATAACGCACATTTTGGTATATGCACCTGGCCAAGGGATATCTTCACCTCCAACATGACTGTTTTTTCTAGTATTTAGGAACTGATGTTTTACCCGTGTTTCTTAAGACTGGTACTTAACCAGCGTTTGTGTAGCATTTAGCAACAGCTCTATCAACTTGCGCGTAGATAGTGTTTATAATGAGACACTATTATTCACGTGTGTTTTTGTTTGTGCTTTGGAAATGTTTCCAGCACAAGAAAGAAAACACTGACAAATTGAAAACATTTAGCTGACGTATTCCGTACCATAGACGGTGTTGATATATACGTTCGCAGTAGCACTGTTTTTATGCCACCTCAGCTGCAAAAATTGTCTTTTTCATTTCAATGTCATGTTTGCACCGAACAATAATATAGTATCGACTTTCGAGGTATGACATCTTACGGTACGGTAATAAGGTGCCATATAGGTACCAGGTAACACACCATATACGTTACTCCCCAGGTGCAGTATAGTACCAGGTAGCGCACCTGTAATATGTAGTAACCAGCTGCTCTTGGGGGGGGGGGCGAAAACGCTAAAGGGGGGCGAAAACGCTAGTGATCTCGCCCCCCGTATAGAATGGATTACATCCACATGTTGTCTGTGGGCCCATTTGGAACGTATGTTTGTATTAAAGCAACCTAGAAGCCGAAAAGCTCATGAAATTGGATATTAACAACAAAACATCTTCGGGAAATGAATCTTGCCATTTCGATGAGAAACCACAGCTTTCTTGCAATTTTCTATCACTCGTAGCACTCTTAACATTGCTATCAAAACTATGGTTCCTTTGAATTCACTCACTCACTGAAAAATATAAGTAGACCTGATATTGTACCAAAATGAACATGTTGTAGAAAATGAACACATTATATCGACCGGAGTTCAAACATTTTAGGATTGTGGGTCTACGAAAATAACAAGAGCGAATTAGAGAAGAGTTTATAGCCATTTGTACCAATTTTTTTCAGTCAAACTTAGCGCTATTGACATGACGATGGGAGTTGAAAACGACCGTGGGAGTCGGAGCACCAAACAGATTAACTTTTAGGGAAAATGACCATTATTCTGGAGCATCGCCCATTTACAACGCACCACGGACAATTTCGTAGGTCGAGTTTAAGGTTCGGACCTGTACCTGGTCCTGTACCGTACTTGTACCTGAGTTTTCTTTACTGGTGCCCATCCCTTGTTCTCAAAATTCTATTTAGAAATTCAAAATATTACCATTCAATTTGTCTGCTGGAAAATACAACCAAGATCACGAGCACACTAACATGATGAACTTGTCTGTCTCTTTTTGTGCACGTATTGGATACGTGCATCACATACGCCTACTCATTTCATCAGTCTGCCGACGTGGAAAAAGTTGAGATAAATTCAAGTCAAACTTTTCGATAAAAGAAACTTTTAAGAATACGCAAATTCCCTCGGAATACTGTTTGCATCATTTGTAAACGAATCTACCTTCCCGGGTATCTATTAATTTCGCGGATGCAAATCACTTGGTGAAAATGTGGATTCGATATTTAAAGATCGTATGTATGTATAACTTGTGCTTTGTAAGTATTTCTGTGACTTTACAGTAAAGGTGACTGTGTAGTGAATAGTATGTACATTAAGCACTTTAAAAAGAGGTAGGCAGACAAAAAATTCTAAACAAAGCAAAACTAAATTTCGTGGTGAGAACAAAACGTCTGCCTTTATAGTAATTGTTTTCTTTAACGTTAATTAAAGACGGGCTACTAGGCTAGAAATCTAGTCAAGGTATATTAACAGATAGAACTTTATTGCATGACAACTGTAGAGGATACAGTGTTATAAAATCATTCTTTATTCAGAAAATAAAAGAAAGTGACATTTAGCCCAGGTCATGTTGGTCTTTACAGACCAAACATGCAGGGAGACATAGGCAAATTGATATATGACATTACAACAGAAATATCACACATTCTAGTTCATTTTAGTATCGTCTTAAAATCATTCTATTGCACAGTCCCAGTGTGGCTCATGTCGAGCTTTCCATATAGCGTAGGAGGACACTAATGACATTCGGCTAATGTCCCTGAAGAGCTTCTTTGGTGCTTTTGCCTTAACAGACCTGAACAGTGTTCTGATTCTATCCTTGTTGTCTGGGGTGATGAGTCCCCTTGACCCTACCTCAAAACATGTAAGAGTGACTGAAATGCCTGCATTTCTCAAGTCTGACACAAGGGGAGTGTATTTGTTGACCTTACGCTCATGGCTGGCTTTAATGTTCTGTTCAAAAGGTACAGTTAGTTCTTGTATATGGATGGTGTTTTCTCTAGGCAGGAATATGACTAAGTCCGGCTTCTGTGCTGTAGGTAGTGTTTGCACAGGAATAGTGCCACCGTTGGTTGTATAGCCTTGCAAGTCTGCGTAGACACGGGCGTCTATCTGCGAGTGATCAATGTTCTCCTGAAGGGTATCCACTATGTGTTTAAGTATGGAGTTGTGCCGGAACGTATATCGTCCTTGTTGAAGGGAGACGCCGCAGGTATTAAGAACGTGATGGAGAGTTTCTCTGTTACCACATAGTTTGCACTTGTCATTGGTACGCTTGCCCCAAGTGGCTAGATTACAGAATGTCGGCAGAGCGTCTATCGATGCACGTACCGCGAAGCTGAGAATACCCTTTGGGAGGTCATACATCACTGACTTCCAGGTGAGATCACATTTCTCTTCTTCGATAAGCTGTAGCATGTGTCCTTGTTGTTGTAGGTTCTTTTGATGTTCAGACCAAGTTTCGTGACGCATATTTGTAACTTGATGTTTGATTTGTTTTCGGACCGAAGACCAACCTGTGTCTGTTGTCGCGTTCATGGCTTGTTGGTGGATTGAGTGGCATTTTCCAAGGCCCCATCTCTTCATCTTTCGTGTCCACTGTGATTCTCTATCTAGTTTGGCCTGAAGAGCATGTTTCACCTTGTCGTCAGCCTTGACAGCCGATCTGCTGTAGGCCAATGTATGGGCCTCAAGATACAGATCTGAGATGGTTTTGTAGTTTAGTCCTACTGTGTTATACAGGATAGCGTTAGTGGCACTAGCCTGCACTTTGAGCCATGACTTAATTGCTTTAGTATGAATTGCATCAAGTTTTTGTCGTTGAGTGTCGGTCAAGTCATGCACCATCAGAAGGTACCTCCATGACGGAAAAGCATGTTCCATGTAGACCCTGAGTTTGTACTCGTTTCTTATAGCCGATTGGTTTATGTTTTCAACTGTCGTTTGTATTGTCTTCGCCACAATGTCATATGTCTCTTTTGTTTTACCCGAGAAAGTTATATATCCACCTAGGAACTTCTCTGGAGCATCTTTAGTTGTCTTGACAGCGTTTCCATCAATAGTGAAAGTAGTCTCTGTTGGTCTGCCACTTGTAATGGACATGGATTTGCACTTGCGCGGCTTCAGTGAAAGGTTCATTGACTTGGTGTTCGAAGAAATGTCATTGATTAGTTTCTGATGTTGTTTCTTGTTCGTAGTTATCAGGCAGAAGTCGTCCGCGAAAGGTAGTGTGATGTAGCGTTGTCCATTAAGGTTGTAGCCGTGCTGTTGTTCCAAAGCCTTAAGGTCCTGTAGTAAGGGTTGGAACACAGTCAAGAAAATGATAGGTGACAGGTTGTCTCCTTGGAATACACCCTTACCAAACGAGAATGGGTTGGATTCCCAGCCGGGGCCTTTAACTTTCCCTTCAAGGCCGGAATACAGGTTTTTGACATATTCCATGACTTTAGGGGGGAACTTATTCCTTGTCATTTGATAGTAGATTAAGTTATGTTCAACGGATCCGAATGCGTCTGCAAGGTCGAACCAGGTTATATGGACTGTCCGCCGATTCTTTCTTTGCATGGGCCAA
>NC_049987.1:3835167-3893142 GCF_000003815.2 Branchiostoma floridae | reverse complement strand
CTTTCGGACAAGATTTGGTGAAAGATCTTAGAGACACAAGACGTCAGGCAAATCATCCGGAAGTTTCCGGGATCCTCAGGGGAGCCATCTTTGTGAAGTAGTGCCACAGTACAGGATGACCATGACGTGGGTGGGTCCCCGGACTCAAGCAGCTTGGAAAACAAAGTGCTGAGGAACAGGTGGCATGCAGGTAGGCGTTTGAGATGACCGTACATGATCCCATCAGGACCAGGTGCAGATGTGGCACATCGTTTGGATAGGACTGCTTTGATGTCTTTGGGCCTGACAGGGGACATGTTAAACGGGTTATCGGGAGCCTGGACATAAAATACATACAGAACATTTTAAGTACATGAGTTACTAGTATCTAAAAATCTAAGAAACTAATCTACTTTACACATGGTATATAGTATTAACAATCAGGCTAGCATTATGTGCTGGTTCAGGACATTATAATATTGTCACGTTTTCTAAATGATTTATAAATATATAGATTGACCGACATATGCAGATATATTAGCAGGACATGATAGTAACATATGAAACATTTCTGTCTTGGTTGTTGGTAACATTGTGTCCGATTTGCATCTAATAGACTGTAACAATTTTTGTCTCTCTCTTTCATATGTAGGACAATCCATTATAAAGTGGGATTCATTTTCAATATTATCATGGCATGTTGGACAAAGTCTCTTGCTGGATGGTGTGTTGTGTTGTCTACCCTTTTCGATATCGATTTGTATATTTGATTGCCCCATTGAAATCAGGAATAATAGCTGATGTCACAGAGTTCCGAATGGCTTTGTGAACACCTTTAATACTAGTTTTTTACTACGGTCCAATTTCGACCCCCCCCCCCCCCGGTAGTTAAATGTTCATTTTCCTTGTACTTTTATGTGTGACCCTAGGTAGCCCCGAGAGGAAAACCATGTGGCTACGCGGCTGTTTTGGCACTCCCGGGCATTTGAATCCCTTTTGTAAACTCGCAGTTAAAATCGTCCCAGGACCCATCGACAAATAGACGCCTTGACCTACCATGAAATGACCTTCTTTTTCGCCAGTAAATCGGGACGAATTTGTTTATTTAGAGCCCGGTCGGGGCTACATTTCGTACGGACACCGGTGTAGATTTGACCGTAGCATTGTCAAGCTCCATGTGCGGTGACTGAACTCTCGTGATACGTGTCATGAGTAGTAGTCACGAATTCTGTAGTTTCATTTGTCTGTCTATGCAATGAGTTTCGCGCGTCACTTGCCTCCTTAATAAACTTACCTGCTGTCTTTTTTTCTTTGCGGAGGTGTTATTCTTATATTCATAGCTGTATATATTTATTTCACTTGTATCCTGACGCCTGTGTGTAACCGCTGGGGGATTTCGTTTGAGATGTAAGTTTGACAATTTTCATGAGTCTCGCATTTTTTTTTTACATTTTACTATCCTTTATATGAGTGCTGAATGATTCAAACATTTTCTAAGCTACTCATCTTGGCACATTTTTTTTTCAAGCCTGTATAACTTTTTTGCCACCTGTAAAATTATGTCAAATGTATCACTATTTATTTATTTATTTATTTCTGTAATCTTTATCCAGGGTGGTCCAAGCTCAGTGCTCTTGCACTGCTTTTCAGTGGAGCCCTGCGTGTTACATAAAAAGAAATTAAACATATTCATCACAAACATAGGCAAACATAAATAGACAACAATAGTAATGAAACTGATGCAAACAATAATACTAATCATAACAATAGATGCTGCTAGTGATGATGATATCAATACAAACTAGAGTTCAACGAACCCATCTCTTCGCCAAATAATCATGCCTTTATTCAAGACTTTAAGGTCTTATTCATGTATTACTAAATCATGCCTTTATTTAAGACTTTAAGGTCTTATTCATCTATTACTAAATAGTACCTACCCCCAAACCCCACAAATGCTACCAAAACAAGACCTGATTGTACAAGATGACCTGATAGCACCCCTGGTCAATCAGAATTTCAAGCTTTTCAGTTTCCAGCTCACGGCTTGTCAGTGTTTCCTCCAGCAAAAACATCTGTCAAACAGATGTGTCCATAGATATAGGTCAAGTGAGATACATGTATATACAAAACAGTTTATTTCTGTTAATTGGCCACTGATTACAATTAAATGCATCTTTCCATGTAGATTATTATTTCAAGTACTCATTCTATCTACATACCAAAAAATCCTGATGATCCGTCAACACGTTCTCGAGTTATTCTCGTTCAAAGTTTGAAAGGAAATCGGTGCCTGCAGTTCCCAAAAAGCCGCTAGGGGGTCCAAACTCACAGCACTTACTCTCTGCCCCAAGGGCTATCTACCACTCAAAAATCATGACCACAGCATATCCAAAACACGAAGTGTCAAAAATAAAAGTTTTGCTGCAGTACCTTAGGCAGTCACTAGGGGGCCCATTATAGAACTTGACCTTCGTTTTCTTGACCCTCACCCACCTACCAAATATCATCAGGATCCATTCAAGGGTTCTCGAGTTATCTTGCTTACAGACAAACGCACTTACATACAAATCCCGCTACAGCGCCGTAGGTAAGAGCCAGGTAAACCATTTTCGCACTTGACCTTCCTCTCCAAAACCGCTACACACCTACCAAGTTTCTTGAAAATCGCCCAGCTAGATTTTGACTTATGCTGCCCAAAACAAACTGCAAAAAACATACCAAGCTCGCTGCAGTACCGTAGGAAAACGCCAGGTAAACCGTTTTCGAACTTGGCATTCCTTTCGACAACCGCTACACACCTACCAAAAATCACAAAGTTCCATCCACAATTTCTCGAGTTATATGCTGTTGACCTACATACAGACCCAAGTCGACAAAAACATACTCTATCGCCATTGGCGAAGAGAATGATGAATGAAAATAATGGTACGAAACTAAAGAAAACAATAATAATAGTAACAAAATAAATACTATCAAGTTGTCAGTTTCATTGGGTGGTCAGAGGTCAGGCTAGCCAAGCCCTGCAGTTGGTTCTAAAGGTAGATTTTGACGTGCAGGTCTTTACAGATGGTGGAAGACTGTTCCATGCAGTAATACCTCTATAAGAGTACTTGCGCTTCCCACATTCTAACCGTACAAGGGGTAGTTTGAGGCATAGGTTCTGACTGTGTCGGGTGGGGTAGCTGTGAGAGTCAGAAGTCCTTTGAAAACTATTGATGTAATCAGGAAGTTCATTGTTAACAGCCTTGTACATTGATTGTAGCACGTTCAAGTTTCTCCTGGATGTTAAGGTTTTCCAGCCCAAGGCAGATAGCTCATCAACGCCAACATGATGGGTGTATTTTAAACCAAGAATAAGCCTAGCTGCCCGGTTCTGGAGTTTTTGTAGTCTATCGGATAGACATTTACCACAATTACCCCAAATCACATCGCAATAGTCCACTTTAGGCAAAACCATGGAGTTGAATAACATAACAAGAGTGCGCTGTAAAACTTAATTTATTTATCTATTTAATCTAAAGTTATCAGTACAGAGCAGTACAACGATCGTTTGTCTGATAGCGTTTTTAGCATAACCCCCTCCCCCAATATAAACGCCAACGCCCGTGGAAGGCTATGCGTTTTTCTTTAGGTACCCACTGGATTAGCTAACCAGTAATTGCATCACCTAGGACGGCAAGCTCTGCCAGGGTGAACAGAAGGCGTCGCACATTTATCAAAATGGTTTATAAAGAACCAAAGAATTCCCAGAGGATTCTAGCCTGGTATCCAGCCGTATTATAGCTCCGACCCGAGTCTCTTCTGTCCTGTCCGCAAACACCATTCAGGTTCTGCCGTATTTGCGGAGAGGACAGAAGGCTATTTTACGGCTGGATACCAGAATAATAGGATTCTAGATTAAAACAGTATTTTTTTCTTCTTTTTCTTAGTGGCTACTAAAAAAAGAAAAATTGAAAACATGGCATCAGTAGAGGTAGATGAGTCTTTTCCTGAGACAAAAGCTGGTCCAAACACCAACTCGCCACCAACATGTCCTACATCTGCGAATGAAGCTGCACCTTCAACAGTTCCTGAAGCAGGGAGTTACGTGCGCGAAACTTCCCACTCTCCCACTGCATTCCACCCAACCTTGATGCCCCGGCGAGAATTCCGCAATCCCTTGTACCCCAAAAGAAACAAACTGAATTCAAATCCGTTGTTCGGTCGAGACAACCTGACCGAGAATCAGTTGCACGAACCATGCGGCAGCCCTTCTCAACACGCGCGAATCAGGCGTGATGGCGACCCCTGCATCAAGCCGTACGCTGGTAAACGTGATGAAAATAACGTACCCGATGAAGACAAGCATACTACAGATGACAACAACCAATCCATCCATGATATGCCTCCTGATGGTGACATCATTACACCATACGCCGTTGCATACATGGAAGAGAACCTCACAAACGGTTCGTCTGGGAATGAAGATGCTACAGACAGCAATATTCGGAAGAATGTAAGAGGAAGCGATCTGCACAATACTGATGCTGTCACGTCATCTGTTGACCAAGATGACATGAACATTCACAAGAACCAACCTTCTTTGAGTACACCTCCTACAAATCCGGCGGAAGTCCTAGAGGCACTAAACCCGAATGTGATGTACGTGCCAAACGTTGACCAACAAAGATCTATGGGTAAGATATGGTCTTTTGTTCTGCAAAAAATGTTTCTATCACGGCTATAAATTTGCGAGAGCTAACATCTAGGCGTATGTAATGTATGCAGATTATTGACTATGTTTTACGTTTGCAACCGCATCTAATTTGATTTTTTTTGCTTGATGAAATATGACAATACCTTACGTTTGGGCATGCATTATTAGGAGTTACACCTAGCTGCAATACAAAGTAAACCAACACCGAAGAAGATGACAAGTGGTCACTGAAACGTTTACTCTTCTGAATTAGTGATTTGTCCTTGTTTCACGAACCTAAATGAATTATTTCCCAAATTCAAATAAAACATAAATAAACCTTGACTTTTTATTCCAAATATTCCTGTTTAAATTTGAAACGTTGTTTGTTTGAGTGTCTTTCTTGTATACAGGAGAAAAAATCTTTTCACAACGATTTTTGGTCCTGACAAAATTTAACATGAGCGAATGAATGGACTCGAATTATGTATCTCGCTATTATGTATTTTGTATCATGTATGCAAAATGTACATATATATATATATATATATATATATATATATATATATAGACTTATAAAACCCATTCTGACTTTTAATGTCGTGAAAAGTATTTCTATTACATATAACTATGTCGTCTGACCCTTGCCTCTTCCCTCATGACCTCAATGAAAAGCGCCTTACATGAATGTTGAAACAAACAAACAAAGAAGCTTTTTCAACATGTTGACATTATTACTATATTGTTTAGTGTGTACAAAACGGTGGATGTGCATTGCCGGTACCATCCTGGCGTTGATGATCCTTGGTGGATGTGTTGTCGGGGTCTGCCTGTACTTAAACGCAAACAATTGCAAGTACGGTGATCAAAAGGTAAGCAGATGCATTTGTTCTCAGTTTATTGCTAGTGCCAAGCTTCTCTCACTGCACTTGCTTTAAGCTTGGTTCACTGCGGGGTTTAAATGACACAACGAATTTAAGAGGTAAAGAATGAATCTTTTTACTTTTTCTGTATTTTGTTGTCTTGTAAGTCATATGTTTACGTATGACGCAATATCTTAATTATGAAATATCGGACAAAATAATAAGACATTGACGCAGTCAACGAACTCCGCAGTGACGCAAGTGTGGTGAGAGTGCACCTTACCGGACTCGAGCAAGAGGTCATAGGTTTCTGACATTCCTGTCTAAACGTTATGCCCTTTTGGAATGCACTTTAGAGGACGTCCCTCACTTCATCCAGGTTTAAAAATGGGTATCAGACTTTGGATTGGTAGGGAAAATGCGGTGTGGGGTGAGTGTGTGTGGCGGGTTCTTTACCTTCTAATGGTCCCTAACCTAGACGCAGTGAATAACAACATACTGTGGCCCAAAACGGCTAAGGGACTACTTGTATTACTAAAATTAATAACAAATATACCAAGTTACATATGCCACTGATTTTGTGTAGAATCCAACATTTTCTATTTTCTACAGAAGTATGATTTAATTTGTACTCTAATTTTTTTTGTTTAGATTCGTAACGGGGATTTAGTTTTCGATTAAACGGAGTTGACAGATGCCAATCCAAACCATGCATGTGATTAAGAAGCAACACCTTTTTTTATGTGAACATTGCCAACTATCCCCAAGAAAAGATTTTTTTTCAAACAAGAAAAAGCAGAAGGTTTCATGTTCTTTGAATCAATGTTTTGTCATAGATGATGCAAGTCCATGGCGAGGAGAAAGCATCAAAACTGCCACCAACGCCTAATATCTTACAAGGTACCATACTGCCATTAACGTCTAACCGCTAACAAGGTACCAAACTGCCACCAACGACAACGTCTAACGCATCACAATATCTCACACTGCCACCAATGACAACGTCTAGCACCTCACAATTTCTCACACTGCCACCAACGACAAAGTCTAGCACCTCACACTTTCTCACACTGCCACCAACGACAACTTCTAGCACCTCACAATTTCTCTCACTACCACCAATGACAACGTAACGTCCAACGCCACGGTTTCTCACACTTCAACCTAAGTCTAGTACGTTAAGCTCACAATGTGTCACACTGCCTTCAATGCAAATTGCTTGATATAGAAAGCAATTTTAAATGTTAGAGAATGTGAAGGAAACTAAGGGGACACTTTTAGGGAACCTGTAGTGTAGTGTAATAGTGTCAAAATGGTCAATAGAGGTTTGAAGAATGACACGCAGAATTGTGAACATGGCCAGACGAGTCTGGGTCTACATTTTTTACTCTAGATCACAATTCATCATGAATCGTGGTGTGACCTATTCGGGATTCAGTTGCATATGTATTTAATTTTTTTTTCCTTTCATATCACTGAAATCATTATTTGTGACAAACGCAAAAAATGTAATCGTTTATTCATTCATTCATTTATTTATTTATTCATCCATTCATTCATTCATTCATTTCACCCCTTTTAGGAAAGCCTGTAGATCCACTTAACAACGATGGATCCAAAGGATACGCAGTTTCTATTGATCCGCAAGGTCCTTTGGTCCAGAATGGTGACAAGGGTTCTGTTGGTCAACGTGGTCCTTCAGTCCAGAATGGTAACAAGGGTTCTGTTGGTCCACGTGGTCCTTCAGTCCAGAATGGTAACAAGGGTTCTGTTGGTCCGGGTAGTCCTTTAGTCCAGAATGGTGACAAGGGTTCTGTTGGTCCGGGTAGTCCTTTAGTCCAGAATGGTGACAAGGGTTCTGTTGGTCCACGTGGTCCTTTATTCCAGAATGGTGACAAGGGTTCTGTTGGTCAACGTGATCCTTCAGTCCAGAATGGTGACAAGGGTTCTGTTGGTCAACGTGATCCTTCAGACCAGAATGGTGACAAGGGTTCTGTTGGTCCACGTGGTCCTTTAGTCCGGAAAGGGGACAAGGGTTCTGTTGGTCCACGTGGTTCTTTAGTCCAGAATGGTGACAAGTGTTCTGTTCGTCCACGTGGTCATTCGGTCCAGAATGGTGACAAGGGTTCTGTTGGTCCACGTGGTACTTTGGGACAGAACGGTTACAAGAACTCTGTTGGTCTACAATATACTTTAAAAACGAATGGCTCTACTATTCTGCAAGATCCTTTAGGCCGGAATAGAGACAAGGGTTCTGCTGGTTTACAAGGTCCTTTAGGCTGGAAAGGATCCGGGGAAAGTGACTCGACTGCTTCTAAATGTGAGAGAACAGGCAAATCGATACAGTAGCGAAGTTTTTCTTAAGATTGTATGGCTTAACTATGTATACATTTGCAATTCAGCCCTATGGCCATAATGGTGATTATTTTGCTAGAGAAGCAAAAATTTCCTCACATGGGACGGGGGATGATATAAACTTTCCACAAATTTTGACCCAGCGCTGACATTGTGACTGCGTAAAAAGGGCTTGTCGTCCGCCTTTGGTACATATAACTGAAGAAGACATAGTAATTAGGTCGAAACTTCCAAAAAAAGTAATTTTTTTTAGTTGGGCTCATTATTTCATCTTAACCCATTTCTCTTCAGTTCGCGAATACGACCCAAACACGGACTGGTACCCGAAAGAACTGTTGACATCCCAGCCCGAGTCCAATGATCACGTCCATCATCAGTACCCTGCAGCTGTCCGACACGGCAAATACAACAAAGAAGGTAAAATGATTGACATTCATGTAAATTATGATGCTGCTTTATCATATGGTGCTATTTTTCATTAAACCTTTTACTCCAGCATTCTCCTGATTTTGATTACTGAAATATATACACAGAAAACCTGTATTCGGGAAGATCCAATTCTTGCACAGGTTGACTTTTTTTTTCAATTCAATTTTTTACTGGGTCGTGTATCTTTAATTGGACTTTCTTTTGAGCTGATTCTTGGGTAAGGTGCTGGAAGAGTCCACTATTACATGGGGAGGGGATCATACATCACACCTGTTTGGGCGTCATTGAATAAGGAAATTCATATCATTTTTGCGAGAGGAAAAAAGACCATGCATCTTCAGCAGGACACACCAACCTTCCCTCAACCAGGACGGAGGGGGAGGGGGGCAATACTGACTTCCGACAAACTTTGAACCAGCACAACTCTTAGGCCAGATGGGTAAAGAAAACCGAGTGATTCTGTTAAAAACTCTGACAATTCGATTCCTTCAGTTGGTAAAAAGTTTTTCGCTGTTTCTCATAGTTTCTCATTTATCTCCAGTTCGCCGATACGACCCAAACACGGACTGGTACCCGAAAGAACTGTTTGCATCCCAGCCCGAGTCAAATGATTACTACCCTGATCATCAGTACCCTGTAACTGACCTACACGGCAAATACATCAACGAAGGTAAAACGATATAAATTCATGTAGATTATGATGCTTAACTACCATATGGCGCTATCTTCCAACGAAATGTTGACACTAACGTTTCATGATATAAACGTTTGAACACTAAAATAAGTACATGCACTGGTGCTGAAGGGAGTATACAAGTGCATCGAGATCAAACGTTCTTTAAATACAGTTCCTATTATCTGTCAAACTCAGTTTCCTGTGCCCATTCTCTAGACGGATCACACTCGCACAAAGTCATACAGTTTAAAGGACAAACTCCCCATTTAATGAGCACCACATTCTGTACAGCTCTAAAAGGAACTATGAACAACAGATCCTAAGTATGACTGTCTATTAATAAATGTACTTTTTCGATAGACATTAAGTAAAAGACGGAGTTTTCATATCTAGGGCTAAAGGGCTGATGTATCTTTGAGTGTGTTATCAAAAAAGACAGTTCATCACATTTTGCGAGAGGAGTAAAGGAGAGCATCTATGTACATATTATGTACCTGGATAACCACCTGCAGATGCTCATTATGCATAGTTACACAGCTTTACCGTATGATCTCCCATGGTTACATAGCTTTACCGTTTGATCTCTAATCATTGTTGACCTTGCTATTTTCTTACTTTTATTGTATGTATTACTTTCAGTATTTAATGTCAGGCTTGTCTTACATTTATTGATTTTATTCTAAGTTTGTATATCTTCTGGGGGAGTTGGCCTCGTAGAGGAACTAGATTCCTGTTGCCGACTCCCCTCAGATTGAAGCAATCTGCGAAGTGGAATAAATAAATAAATAAATAAATATATAAATCTAAACCTTCTTTCAACCAAGACGGGGGACAATACCAACTTCAGACAAACTTAAATAGTGCTGACGTAACACCTTCGTTACAAAAATGCATTGTTTCTACAGAATTTGGGTTACATAGCGAAATAGATAGACTCTTGAAATACCATAAACAACCAAAACAAACTGATTCGATTCATGCAGCAGCTCTCATTATCTCCGTGCGCAGTTTCCAACTTCTTAGTTTATTGCCTTTAAATAGTCTCGTGACCTCTTTTTGTACAATCTAGTTAAAAATGTATTTTGTACCACGCATATGTAAAATATGTGTATAGACTTTAGATAATTAGGACATTATATGTACCCCTATTACATATATATTTTTCTGGCCCTTACCTCAAACAAAAGTGACCAACGGTCCGATTTGAGCTTTCATGAATAAATAAAGGTTCAAACAAACAAAAGACCGGGGGATTCACTAAAAAAATCCATCTAAGTACTTAAGTCCACTCTTAGAGTTCGAAGCACAATTTATTTCTCATTATTTCCTCCATGAAATGTCATGGAGGTTATATTTTACCCTGCGTTTGTCTGTCTGGGTGTGTGTCTCAGTGTAAACAAAATAGCTCATGAACAGCTGGATGGATTGGATTCATACTTATTTGTTGGTAGTGTGTGACAATAGCTGGAAATGATTAGATTTTGGGCCCCCTAGCGGCCCCCCTTGGTACAGCAACTTCCAGTTTTGCTATCTCGGTGTTCTGAACAATGCTATGGTCACGATTTTTTAGTATTAGATAGCTCTTGTGCTCAGAAAGAAATGACATAAGTTTCGGCCCCCAAGCGTCTAGTTTTGGGATAGCAGGGGCATTTTTGTCAAAAACTTCTGAACAGGATAACTTAAGAAGGGAACAACGGATTTTCATCATTTTTGGTATGTAGGTACCTTAGACAATGTTTTACAAGATAAGATACTATTTATGCAAATTAGGGGTACATTTGCACAATTGATGAGAATATTCTATCATAGCAGTTTTTTTCAATGTATCTCTTGTTCCAGACATGCTATGGTCTTGACATTTAGGAGGTAGCTTATAGTGTCATGACAAAGTGGGGCAAGTTTCATCCCTCAATTTAATTGTGAAACTGCAGGGGTGTTTTTGTCAAGACACTCCAAAGAGGATAACTGCAGTAAGGAACGACGGATTGCCTGCAGTTTAGGTTCCGGGTCGGAGTTCAAATCTGACCGTAGTTGACGGAAGGGTGGTGTAATAGGCCTGAAGTGCGCTGTTGTCTCCCTAATTTTTGCTCCCTATTGCTTGGTGATCGTTATAGCTGAGCATAGATTTGTCGTATTTCCTGAAAAGCCCATGGGTTGTATTATTTTTGTGCGAGGAGTAGTTGGCCCTCCAGCGAAACCATTTTTGTATTAGTCCGCTGCAACGGTGATGCGGTTTTTTCGCCTGATGACCCAAATAGCACCGTTTTTCATGCGATTTCGAAGAAATTACGTCATCGGAGATTGCAAAAAAGTTGTCACATGGAATTTTTTAATTTTCATTTTACATAAACATGAAGAATTTAGCTTCTCTACCACGTATGCCGTTATCCAAGGAAAATTCGTTTTTTCCAAGCAGCTTCGATCAAAAAGTGTTAAAAAATGATAGTTTTCGGGTCCAAAATTAAAATTTTACAACATATTCTACCCAAAATAAAGAGGCAACAGACGATACCAATATGTTTGTCGGAAAGAGGCAGTAAACGGCTTTCCACCATATTGATTAAGTTTCGCGTCCTATGTTTACTAGCGGAACTGTACATAGCCCATCGGCCTGAGGCTGTCCGCTAACCTCCGAAATCGTAAAAGAAACTCCGGTCCGAGACCTTTAGGCATGCAGGTAGCTTAGGCAAATGATATACATGTTATGCAAATGAGGATATAATTTGCATCATCAATGAGGAAATTGTTTAGTTCCATTGTTTTCAATAACTGGACCTCAATAAATGTAACACATGTTAATTATGATAGGCGGAATATAAGCAGATACCAAATATTGCAATGAGGAACTTATTTGCATAATTGATGTAAAAATTGCAAAACCACTTGATGATTAATAATGGGATTTTATAATTGTGACATGTGTACGTTAGTCAATGACTAACAACACCATGCATAAATTATATTAATGTGTTAGTCAGTTCCATGAAATTTACGAAAGCTCTAAATTTTCATGGAGGTATGAAGTCGCCGGACTCTAGTTTCATCTCATTTCTTTTCAGGTCGTGGATACGACCCAAACACAGACTGGTACCCAAAAGAAGAGTTTGAACCACAGCCCAAATTCATCGGTTACGGCCCGAACACGAACTGGTTCCCAGAAGGACAGTTTGGACTCCAGTCCAAGTCCATCGATTACAACCATCATCCATCCGGGTACCCGGAAGGACAGTTTGGGCACCAGTCCAAGTCCATCGGTTACAACCACCAACCATCCGGGTACCCAGAAGGACAGTTTGGACCCCAGTCCAAGTCCAACGATTACAACCATCATCCATCCGGGTTCCCAGAAGGACAACAGTCCAAGTCCATCGATTACAACCATCACCCATCCGGGTTCCCAGAAGGACAGTATGGACCACAGTCCGGTTACATCGATTACAACCATCATCAATATCCTGCATCTGATCGGCACAGCAAATACAACAACGCAGGATACTATATCAAATAACTTTCGGAAATGTATACTTCAAAGAATGAATGAATCAATCACTCAATCAATAGATCAATCAATGAAGGAATGAATACTGACTGGGTTAAGCACATGTCACAACATTTGAAATTTACAGATACACTTAAAAATATCAAGGTACCACTACAAGAATTTTAATTCGTTTTATAAAAGCAACTTTTCCTAGCTTGTTTGTGATGATGAAAATTCAAATGCAGACAATATGGCTTAAATAGATTCAACAAGCCAACAGAGGTATAAAGTGATTATTGTTGTATTCGATGAAAGCAATGTATCTATTTATTTTATTCATTCGTTTATAAAACTTTTCTGCCGAATTGTTTATATATATACATACTTACTCATGTCCATTACAGACCCAGATCCATATATATCAAAGAATAGACGGTTTCTTGTGAAGGTCAATGCAGGGTTTGCATGTTTTTCAGCGTTTTTTAATCGTATAGATTCATATTAGCAGGTAGCAACGGTTGAAGTGTTTGCACCCCTGTAAACATGTGTACGTTGACCATACATGGTTTGGGAGAGAGGTGTGTATATTATTGACATTTGTCTAGTGTTGTAATTATGTCTAGTGTTGTAATTATTAAAGTTGTAGTTGCTATAAACGGTTTATGACGTTTAGATATAGAGAGAGACAGAATGAGACAGAAAGAAAGCCAGAAAGATAGAGAGAAATAGTACAAATGATTTAATTCACTGCCAGTCACTTCCACTGTAATTCTTTTAAAGACTGTGAATATGTTTGGTGTATTTTATGAACATGAGCTTTGTCAGCAACCACGAAATAGGAAACACAATTTTAAAAGATAACCATAGACGTTTTGTTGACAGCTTCTATTCATTCTGCCTTAGGAAATGTTGTTTTGATTATGTAAACAATCTGAAAATCCCCAAACTCGAGCGTTGTATGAGCACAGAGGTAAACAAATTAGAAAAGAACAAGGCTTTGTTACAACAATGGGGAAAATCTTATTTAAACCTCATTGGTTATCGTAATCAACTAGGAAATGCACTAGGTGAGGAGAGTACCAAACCGTTATCTAACGGTCACGTATGTAGAATTTGAAATATGAGCAATGGTTAAATACATAAACAATTAACGTTACTGATAAACTTCTTTGCACCATGTATCGTTTGATATTTATTCACTATACTGCGCTTATAGCGGTACCATTTTTGTTAAATCAGTATGTTGGCCATGATACTTTTTCGAAGGCCTTGTACTTGTTGAGTCAATACATTTTTTTCTCTGTTTACCCATGTAGATTGAATGTCTCTTGATACACGAATTCCATCTTCTTCAAACTAAACTATATTAAGAATCAAAACGTCCAAAGCAGCATTTTCTTTCAAATTAGGTTTTTTTCTTACTTACTCCAATGCATCTCCAGCTTTTGTTGATACCTTTGTTTCGAACTTTACAATTCAAGGCTCGTTTCTATTATCAGTTAATTTTCTTAAGACTTTTATCTTACTTAGCATAAATATATACACGGGCAGCATCTAACATGCCTTAAATGTGTGTTAAGTAAGGGAGTATAATGGAGTTCTCAGTAAACTTTATCTCTAAGTTCTTGTTGAAGAGATTCATTAGTCACGTATGTTCACGGTTAATGGAAATTTTCCTCAATCAGTGACTGTTATTAAAGGTAAGCACACGTACCTCCAAATTTTCGATGGCTTTCCAGTCCATCTTGCTCACAGAGTGACCTAGTTCTAGCGAGAGTTGCGATGATGGCTGGGAGCTGCCCAAGTCCTAATTACCCTTACTCCGGAAGGAGGCGGGGTGGGGGTAGAAGATCCACGTAAGTCTTGACCTAGTTCTCGCAACTCTCGCGAGAACTAGGTCACTCCGGGAGAAAGATGAAGTACTCATGATATTAGTGATAAAGCCATTACACACTGAAGTATTGGCTACATAATAATAGTATTATGCAGCCAATTGTAGAAGAAGTATTGGAATTCAAGAATATTACTATCCTGTAATATTAAACTTTCCTTAAATCGTCGTTAGTATGAAACTAACACATAGATATTGCATTCAATAAAGAGAATGTATTTTGTGACATAGCTTGTAAGAAACATGGAATAAAACTTCATAGTGGAAATATATTGACTGATGCCTATTTATCACGTCATGTCAATGTTTTCATGGTCTTACTGAGAAAATAGTCTACCTTTTGTTAGATTGCTTAGAATTGTTTAGCCCCCCACCCCCTTCACCAATGGAACAGTCGACGCATGCGGACTAGGGGCTACTCCTAAATGAGACCAAAAAGTGTGAATACACATTATTATGTACGTACTGTCTGTATTTGTAATACTTCCCTAGAATCAGAGGGATTGAAGCCAGGTTAACACCTTTCCATATACATCTGCCAAATTATGTACTCACAAATCAAAGTAGATTCAGCTGGATTAAACGAAATCCCAGATTAACACCCTAGCCTTTGTTAAAGCGGAGTGTCAGGACACAGAGAGAGGATGCAAGACAGAAACCAATGATTCTTGACCAGTAACTATTATCAGATTTCAACAGAATATTTCCAAAGAGATCGTAATACAAAATGTACTGTAAAGAATAACCCCGCCCCTGAGGTGTAGTCAAAATTTTAGATTGCTCTATAAACTGAGAGATTAGATATCCCGTTAATGTCTACATTATTTTTTTATCTTTTTTTTGTTGTTAAATGTCCTTTATTTTATTCAGTTTTACTACAGTTGTGGAAGGATTGACATAACAGGTGACTATCACCTTTGCAAGATGTCAACCAGGAGACCAGACTGTAACGTTTAATCCACTCATAACGGGGAATCTCCCCTACTCTTTTCGATAAGTGTGGTGGGTTTTTTAACGTGCTCAAGATGTGGCTCTCCCTGAACACGGGACCCCCATTAAACGTCCTATCTGAGGGACTCGAATACTAGATACTCATTTTTGAAGTGAGGAAAGTCGTGTAAAGTGCCCAAGGGCACAAGATCGGTGACATGGCAGGTTTCGAACTCGGGACCTCTTGGGTCTGAGCTCATAGCGCTGACGATTACGCCACAGGATCCCACATTAATTGGAAGAGGTCTAGTCGTATTAGGCTATTTTTACACACTAACCAGGAAATCTAGGATTGGCCTAGAAAATCCACATCGTTGTAAGATTATCTGGCTCACATCCAGGGATAGCAGACATGGTGTTTTGTATTGATTAGAAAAAAAAGGTTTGTTCAAATCTCAGTAAAAGGTGATTCCCGTCTTGACCTACTTGAGTGGGTATCAGCCCTCACAATCGAGTTTGACGGCACGCAGCTTAACTCTCAAGTTTTAGAACGTTACAGATTTTATAACGTTACCTGGAAAACTTAGATAAGTCAGGTTTTGCCAGCAACCGTTTAATCAAGTCAGATTACAGACAAGATCAGACAAGGTGGTGGGGGGACCGACGGGGAGATCGGCCGGGAAGGGGAGGGGGTGGCGTCTTCCCCCCAACTTTCAAGTCTCGATCAAGAAATTTCAGGAATTGTAGGAATTGTGTGTATGTGTGTGTACACGTGCGTGTGTGTACCTGTGTGTGTGTGTGTGTGTGTGTGTGTGCGTGTGTTTGTGTGTGTGTGTGTGTGTGTGTGTGTGTGTGTGTGTGTGTGTGTGAGCTCCGTCTTTCGGTTTCTGTGTTTCTTCACCCTCTGAACGAAGGCCATAATTGCTCCGTATATTCTGTCACTGTCAGTATCATGAACATTTAGCGCTAATCACCGTGCAATCAGCGCAGGAAGTGAGTATGTCAGATATAGGTCTTCGTGTAACGTCACTCCCCACTTTGCTCCAAAGACATGAAAGTGTGCAGACAAGTCAAACGTTCGAGGTGGAACACAGTTTTCACCCTGGAGGGGTTACTACAGTTACGGACCACACGATTAGTTTTTTATTTACTGACTAGGACGTGGTGAAAATCATAGTAGGGCGACATACGAGAAACGATTATGTTGCAGTTTATGGTAATACCTCCCCCAAAATCTGTTTGACGCTGTCTTTGAAACGCCATTCTGCGGAGGTCAAATAACTGCAGTCGGCTCACCTAACGTTACGTAATGGGGCGGATTTAGTCCAAAGGTCAACGTTCTAAAGGTCGACATGTTCCTATAACATACAGCACAGTTAACGCTTGGCTGCCCCTCAGCCTCAGGTAACACTTTTTACCCAGCCTTTGAGATTTTTTTCCCCAAGACTACTGTTCAAAATATACAAACGGGTCGCGGATAAAGAAAGTTTATTTGCAAATTCTTGCCCGAGGGCTAATTGCAACATGGCACATACAGAATGCATAGTAAACATACATAAAATAAAAGACTTTTGTATAAATAACAATGGTGACAAGTGGAAACAAGTGACTATTCTAGCAACAATATGGACTACTGAGAGCTACGGTCTAAGCATTTGGGTTTGACTTCTTTTCTAGAAGCAGTGGAGGACGAAGTGTCCCACTTTTTCTATAATGAGTGAAAAAATACTGTGTCCTGTAACCTCAACGCCCTTTGTTTGATTAGTTAGAGGAGGTTCCATAGGATAAGCGGTACTGTACCACGCATGACTGGGAAGCAGTAATTACAAACATTAGCTAGGAACAATAGGGTGGCCCTGAGAGCCTGGTCACACTGGATATGTACAGAAGCACGCCTACATGATCTAGATACGGACAGTCGCTGACCAGGTAGCAGGTGAGTGAAGATATGTAGTAAGTTCTCTATGTAGATTGTAGATATAAACTGTTCATAGACTTATCCTTTCCGAAACGACAGGCACATGTACTTGCATATCACAGTAATTTGTGCTTTTGATTTTTAATGGCAAGTCATTTTACCATTCTAAACGACACATGTCGAGAGGATGGCCATGGCAAAATTTGTTGAGGTGGGGAGGGGGGCCATGGACCTGCTGGCTAAACCCTGCAAAATCACGGTGGCATTTTACCCCTTGCCTCGGGAGGTGTCACCGGTTGGGTGGTCAGCATGGCCAGGCTAACTACCTCCCCGCAGGACATACATGTATCCACGGGATGCTATCCTGATGTTGACGGGAAGAAGTGCCTTGGCTGCCGAACGGAATTTCTTCCAGACCTGGCTAGATCCCCAGCCCGCACTGATTCCCTTCTTTTTACTACTGTTGCGCTCTACGATCCTGCACTTAACATGAAAGGGTTATTGCAGGGCTTTAGCCAGCTCGATTTTGTTTTTCCGTCTGCCAATTCCAATCGTCGCGAAAACCGCGAAAATTAATTTTCCCTATGACATTACAAAGTAATATTAAAATGTTGCCATTGAGATAAAATAAGAAAAATCTAACTATTAAGTACAAGTTATTGTATCATTAGGTTTTGACGTTATCAAGATTTCAATCAAAAGTTCGTAGAATGCACCATTTCGGGAGTTAGAAGGACTGAACTGAGACCTTGAAAAACGGGTTTTAATTAGATTTAATGAGATGCGAAAGGGTGCCGACACACATTGCAGACAATAGCAAAACAAAGTGTGTGGCCTTACGGCCGTGGACGGCGTCCCCAAGCCGCCTGTAGCTTCCACCAAGGATTTTTGTCCGTCAAGGTTTTAGAAATTTTCCGTCACACGCAGCAATAATTCCGTCGATTGACGGAAAAACGGACGCTGGCTAACCGTTAACCTTTAATGGTAGCTAATGTTCATAGATCATTACGAAGCTTTTATCATTACTATGTGTGTGAATGTCGCCTGTATATACTACGTAATGTAAATGCCATGATACTGCCTAAGGTCTTTGTCCTACCATTAATACCTTAGTCTGACAGCCTGGGGGACTTCATTTGAAACTTAAGCTTCAGCAAGCTCCTGTCAACCAAGGAGGTTATATTCAGAATATAACCTCCTTGTGTCAACTAACAAACGCCTTTATGCTTGTTTCGTTGACTCAAGGAGGTTATATTCAGAAGGAGATTGGACGGGCTTAATACCCCGCTGCGTGGTATTGTTTAGACCCGCTAACTCCCGTGGCGGCCTTTTGTTTCCGCCCTCCGGCGGTGCCGCTTTGATCGGATGTTGGGTTCAAGGCTTGGCGCCATTTTTACCCGAGCGCCAATCAGAAGAGCCCGACAGTGACGTCACGCGTCCGAGCTTGGCCGAAGATCACCCGAGGCTGAGATCGGCATGCCGGCATTTTCCGCCGATTTCCTTATTTGGGAAGCGCGGGTGACGTGTGCAAAAGGCGGCATCATTTGGACAAGACGCTGACGGCCATTTTGATGTGTGTTTCACCGCTGTACGATCGACATGGGTGAGTTTATAAGCATTTTTGTGGATGCGTACGGGATTTTTTTGCTCGAAAATATGAAAAATGTTCTGTATTAAATGTCTCCATAAAAATTATTTAACAAATTTCCCACCGAAACTGACGAATTTCCTGGATAGTTTAATGCTTTGGTGACCCATTGAAATATTGTTTGTCGTTGGACTCAGTTTAGATTTACTGGACTCTGCGTTCGAGTTTTGCTTTATTTTTGTGTCAGTACGGACTCCGTGGATCCATCACACTCATGGGCAGGGTGGGAGGTTATATGTACTAGCGACATGGGATTTTGTACTCGATATTTTGATCATTACGCCTAATCGTATGTAGTTCAACCCGGTACACGCGGCGACATCATATCCACTTGTTTATGTGACGTTAACGTTGTACAACTAGGTTCCCAGTCTTATCGAGTCCATGTTTGTGCTTTTCAGAAAACTACCGAGGAAGGGAAGACCACTAAATCGACGCCATAGTGGATACGGCCTTGCCGAAAAGGCCACGTAGTTCGGAATAAAATTTACGTATCTAAACCAAGAATGGTAATCATCGTGTTCTGTTTTTAGTTGAATATAACGTTTCTTCTAAATAACGTCGCAATAAGTGTTTCTTGGGAACCTCCGATCAAATAGTTCATACAATTTCTAGTCGGTATTCTGACTTGACGGTAGCGATGAATAAAGATTTCCCTCCCCCTCCCCATAGTCTATTTATTTCCGCTACGCAAGACAATTGTTGCAGAAAAGTATGAACGATCTTGAAGGTAAGAATTTTTGATGGTCTTAAAATACATATTATCGTTTAGAAAATGAACTTCTAGATGCAATACGTTAGTTTAAATGCAGTGGCAGTTAATTACATGTATTGTGACAGTGAGGTCAGCTTAGCTAAACCGCACGTATTACAAGTAAAAATGTTACTGCTATCGCTATCGCTAGTTCTGTGTTGTCTGCAAGACAGTCAGGTGCCTTCGATTCTTCAAGAACTTCTTCAAAATCACTCAAAACCCGTTTTAAAGTCACTGTTTCCAGTGCGAGTTATCTTGTAAAAGACTGTAAACAAAGGACCCTTGCTTGCCGGCGTATGCAGATCGAGGGGTAATTAGCACCTCGACGTGAAGTTGTTACTTCTCACCTGAGGGGAACATCACTGAATGAAGGCAAAGTGTGTCCAATCTCCTTCTGAATATAACCTCCTTGGTTGACTTAAAAATGGCATTTGATTGTGCGTGGCAAGAAGGCATACTATATCGTATATCGTAAATACTTATTCCGGAATGTGCCCCTTTTATGAAGTGTGTCTCTCTCTACCGGCCTCTCCGACTGTTACGCAAAAGTCAGATATGAAAGGGCGTGTCGGTGATAAATATTTAAGACAAAATACAAATACAATGATAAATATTTATGATAGAGTTTAGTTGAATCGCGGAGCGTGACCAAATGGATAGGATGGGTGGGTGTCGGATGTATGTACCAGTTTGTACCTTACACCATTAGGACGATACAGTAACGTGTCCAGAACACAATGTCCTACTTTCCAAGCAGGCATTTCATATAATACTGTTTTCTTCATGACCAACGGGTGCAGCCGTTGAATGCCTTTGGCACTGGCCGGATGCGTGCTCATCCCGTTTCGTAGATTGGCCACCCATAATCATGATAATTTTGCCACCTTTCTTTAATAGAATTACATGTGTTGTACACACCCCAGGGTAAGTTTTCCGTCGTTTGACCGTACAGACGAAATCCCGAAAAAAAGCGCGTCAAACACGTCACAAACAACGTGAACCAAACCTCTGCTTGGCTACGCTCGGGACCGTTCGACAACATATCCATTCAACAAATAAAGTAAGGGTTTTAATCAACGGGTACCAAAATAACCTAGCCTGGGTACCATACGGATAGTAGTTCGCTCCTATGTTCGCTTCTGCTATCCGTCTGGAGACTTGCGCATTCCAACCTTTTGGTGGTAACGTCAGTTGATAAGCGAAGTAAGGAATGGGTTCTAGAGCACTCGTTCGATGACAACAGCCCGCCGCGAAAAGGGGACGCAGGGCTTTTCCGGTGTTGGAACACCGGTTCGAACGAGCATTTGAACCCATTCCATAATTCGATCATGAGTAGGGACCAATCAGCGCCTGCTTCCGAAATTTGGACGATTCCAGACGTTAAGATGGTCCACGTTCCCAGACGGAAACACAGAGAAGCGACTGTATGTAGTGTACAATGAATGTCAGAGCTAGAAGCGACTGTATATAGTATATAATGAACGCCGGAGCGAACTACTATCCGGATGGTACCCAGGCTAAAAATAACCGTCTCAACGTACAAAAATTGCCCCAAACCATTACTGCAGCGTCTCAGTCCCTAAAATGAGACATCGCGTAAAACGGGGCATGAATACTGCATCCTCAAATGTAGTGACACGACAAATTTCTTTGCACATAAAAAAGTGTTGTTTTCTTGTTAAGGCAACAGGTATGTTCCATGAAAAAAGTAAATTCCATTTATTTTAGTTGTTATTGTTGGCCAAGTTCAACATCACATCCCGGAGCTGTGCTTGTGGTGCTACGTCCGAGACGGTCACACACTTTCTACTTCACTGTCCTCTGCACATGGCTGCACGGCAAACGTTAGCTGTCGACCAGTCTCTCTCAACCGGAGTCCTCCTTAATGGTTCTCCAGGTCATAACGTTGCTACAAACCAAAAACTCTCAGACGTTCTGCATTCATTCTTATCATCAACAAACCGATTTACACCACCTTCCATCTGCTCCTCCTAGCTTCTTGTAGCTTATGTGGCCTATTCTGTGCATATGTGTAAATTCGATTTGTTTGTTTGTTGTATATTTGTGGGTCAGCCGTCATCAGCTTACTTAGCCTGCCTAGGCTGGCCCAGTGTAATGATTTGTTGTCATTTTCAATAGATATTTTAGTTGTTGGTTAGATATACTTTGGTCATCTTCTATAACATCATCTCTTCTTATTCCACAGCTGTAGTCCCAAAGTGAAGATGTTGTCAACGTTATTCATCATCCCTACACTGCTTGTACTGTCAAGTGGTACACGTACGTAACTTACTCACTACTGAATTTGCCGTATACATTCTATAAAACAAGCCAGGAACGTATTTTTCATGTGGAAATGGATACGCACACAGTATTAAAACAACACTGATGAATTATTATCATTCCGCATATAGAATAACTTGTAGTATTAAAGTAGACTTGTAGCAAGTAATGCATCAGTCGCGTATAGTGATCATCAAGTCTACTGCCACTGTTTGCTTTTTATGACTAAGATTGTGTTTTCTCCCATAGCTGACTCATGGGTGCCCCCTGGCGATCTTCCCGTAAACTTCACCGTCACGTTCTCAGCACCGGAAACGGTGTATAACGTGTGCAATCGTAATTTTACCCAAAGGTAGGGCCTATTCTTGTGATTCGATCTGATCATTTGTTCATTAACATATACTAAGTATTGATACATATGTATAGAAAACTAGGGACAATTTGTTCTAGAATACTCATTGTACAATGATACACGTTATACATTTCATAATACTGCAAATGTGCACACATATCAAATGGAAAAATTAAAAAGTTCTGTAAGTTCGTCCATTCGTCTTAAGAAGATGCAAAACTATCAATATATGGATATTTCCTCCTCAAATAATAACCTTCCCTTGATAAAGCATGAATATATTTACTGTTATTCTCTTTATATATGCTTGTGGCACTTAGCCCCAATGAGTATTCAATAAACTCCTTTGGCGATTCCAATGTTCCCATTTTTTAGATAATAGTATTCAACAGTTAATCACCATACTCACTTGTTAGATATGGTGACGATATTTGCAATTTAAAAAAAAAAATCAACTTTGGCTTTAAATCAAAACGCAGTTACTCAAGCAACTTGATATGATTTTGGAAACGTTTCGGAAAGCATTCACTACCTTTCGTCAGTTTTACACGCCTGAGTTAACTTCATAGACGTAACTTTGACTTCATATGATCTTCGCACACGTGTTGTTCTTGTAAAAATACTTCTAATTTGCCATCACTAGTGCCAGGAATTTTTCTGTTGACACCACTGGAGTCGTGGTAACTCCTGGGGAAACTGCGAACGCTCCAACCATGACTATTGCAGGCGCATCGTCAGGTGAGTTAGCATGTCAATCATGATAATATATACCCCTGCCACATTATCCATGATCTTCGGGCGTATCGATGGAAGATCGGCCATATATAAGATCGACAGAGGGTTGCGCGTATTTTTCACCTGAAAACCGTCCCTGTCACATAAAAGCCATACTTTGTACCTTGCACAATTGTTGTGCAATAAAGTCATTATTATAAGCGAGGGCCGGGCGATTGCCGCAGAATCGTCATCCGATCGATTTTCGCCAGATGTGACAGGGGTATAAGTAAGGGCGCGGTCACATAGGTCGTGCGATCGTCGTACGATCGCTGGATTCGAGCATTTTGGAAGACAAAATGTATGTCTGACCTGCAAAGTTCAACTGTCCCGGTACGTACACAAAATGCTGTTCTGAATCCATGTCGGTGGTTGGTTCTGTCACGACCTGCTTGAAAATCCTATAGGATCAGAATCGTGCGACGATCGTGGGAATTTTCTGACCTTGTCCTAACACAACATTTATAATGAGCAGCTCAATCGTGTGCAATTTTTTATGACTTCGCAGTATTTTTTCACATATTCAAAGGTTTCAACTGACACATTTGCACCATATTGAACCATTGATTAACTTTAAGTGATTTCGGACAGTTTAAGATTTAATGTCAGTAATATTTGAATGAAATTAAAAAAAAAACACCTAAAAACTGCAAAGTACAAAAATGCTGAATAAGATGTAGATTTCAGCCATAGAAATTCACCCCTCCATCTTTCTCTCTAATATTGTGTTACAGGACTGGTGTATTAATTCTCTTTGTTTCGCCCTCTCCAGATGATATGTTCTCCATTTTGATGATAGACTCGGACGGGAAAGGAGATGTCGGCTTGCCGATCTTTCCTATACTCCACATGCTCATCACAAACATAACGGTAAACATACTTGAACAAAGTCTTCATTACACAACCTTCTTTAATTTTTTAGTAAACGTTTCGACGACCATCTGTCGTCTTCATCAGTCCGTCGCCACGTTATGTAGATAGGACACGTGACTCGGTGAGCAGTGGATCATAAGTTGCAGGAAATCTATGGCGTCAACCGTTATGATTCACTACTCGCCAAGTCACGTGTCCTATCTGTATAACGTGACGTCACAGTAGCAATAGATTGTTCATTCCTTGACAAAGACTGGAGAGAATCAGCAGAAAATTTGGGTATGTCAAATTCTTTTGTGTTGGAAATGAAACATTCCTGGTTTTGAATTATTCTATAATTACATTTAGAATGCTGACCCAAGTACAGGAGCAGTCATAGACCCGTACGGAGGACCCATGCCTCCGCCCTGTATCGCTGCCAGAACCTACCACTACCTCCTGTTCAAACAGACTTCCGCCTTGTCTCTGACCGTCGCTGATCTCCCAACGTACACACCAAACTGCAGCTTTTCTGGCCTCGAGGGCCAGTAAGTCGTTTTTTATTATCATTATCTTTCATCATCTAGACCAAAAATTACAAACTAGCTAACGTAATGGTAGATTCGAGATGGAACGTAGAATTTTGTGTCAAATCATATGAAAAGTGACGTTATTGACTTATATTAAGCAATCACAACAAATGTCTTACTAGTTTTATAACTAAACGACTATATCCAACGCACAATGAAATGGTACTACGTAGAGGCGTTATTCTTTGGTGGGATTTCAAAAAACATAATTTGGAAGACAGTTGCTCAGAAATAGTTACCACTGCACTTGTAAAATTCAAGCTGCATACTCGGTCAAATCATTATTGCCTTCAGAGTAAACTTAGAAAACACACAGTTTTCTTGTCGACTATACTGCGCGTGGTAACATACATTCTCATAATTCCACCAGTTGTCATTACACCGCCACCTTAAAAAAACATTGTGATAAAGGCCTTCTCAAGATTGTCTACAACACCTAAATATCTGAATTGTATTACATTTAATATACTGTAAATGCAGAAATGTTCGCGGTTTTCGCCGTGACCACTTCACCGCGAACTTAAAACGACCTCGAACATTTTTCTATTATGGTATTAGTCTATTGTGTTACCGCGAACTTAAAACCACCGCGAAAAATCATTTTTTCCCGCTACCGCGAAATCAAATAATGGCGAACTTAGATTCAGTTGCAGTATTTAAAATTCTGTGTTCAAGGCAATCCTTGGAAGACCTCTATACTAACGTTTTTGAGGTGGCGGTATTATGGCACCTGGTGGAGTTATGGTACTTGATGTTACTCTCAACACCCACCAATTGGCGAGCAGTCGACACAAAAATCAGCCTACAAGTCAATATTGCACAGCCTCACATGTTTGGTGCTCTCGTAGACATTCTTCTACCAAATGTCGTTGTCCAAATCTCACCCAGTTTTGAATACACCTTGATAGCACTAATTTAAAAGCAGATTTCACAAAATCAAAATATTGTACAGTAGAAGTCAGTTAATTGCACAACGGATTGGCGCACACTTCTGTTAACTGCACAAAATCGAAAAATCCCAAAACCGGTGCGATCTAGCTAGATAACTTCGCATTATTGCACCAGCTGGATAATTGCACGAAATTCACTGGCAAATAGGCCGTGCAATTAAGCGGATTCTACTGTATTCTATTATTCTGATTTTCATTATGCATTACCGTGGATATTAAGTCCTTTGTTTTATCTTTTTAAGGTGTAATTTTGAAGTGGCAAACTTCATGTCTACCAACAACCTGACCACAGTGGGTTACGTCACCATGGTAGCGGGTGTAGATGGGTATTCCCGTTGGAGCTACGTTAATAACCCAGGTAGGCTCTTCCATATAAGCTCGCTCATGGTTCCGAGGACGCATGTGCAGCCACAGGAATTGTGGGTAATATGTCAAAGGTGAAGGCCACTGACTTGTCAACAGTTTTTGTCTCACCGTTACTCAATCTTCCTTAATTGGCGTGCAAATGTTGCATGTCTAGAAAAGTACAAGTATTATTAGAAGTCTGTGTTCTGTGATCTTGATGATAAGAAACGTACTATTTATTAGCTATTTTGCTGATTTTAGTTGATCAAATAATAGTTCTTTTGCATTTTTTTTTCATCTTGTTCTGATTTATTCTAGCACTGGGGCGGAATGAAGCAAGTGCTTGCCAGGGGCTTGATGGGTATGATCCCTGTCCTACCGCGCCACCTAGCAGCAGCGGCAAGAATGTCATGGTGTCTATGTCTGCTGTCATGGCGTCCGCCTTGTGTCTGATACTCAGCTTCACCTTTGTCCTTAACTAGAGTAAGCTAAGAGAGTAGCACTACCGACATAGCGACAAGGCAGATCTGTTATAAGCTATTTTGTGAAACTTGCATAGTCAACTTTGCCGTACGTTCTGCAAACAAATCGAAGGCAAATTGTTAAGTAAATTTTGTTTTGTTACTTCGATAACATTTGACGTGACACAGTTGTCATAGATGTAAAGTAACGTAGAGTTGATTAATTCAAGTCAAAAGAGACATTTCTATTTCTAGAATTGGCTCTTAATTTAATGCGTCAAATGAACTTGACGAAGCTCACTATTGGGAAATTCCAGACGCTGACACCATTCGAGGCAGCCGCCGACCATCATCACTTCCCATCGATGTATTTCTCCACAGAACAATCCCAGCTGAGCCAAGAGACGGCACGCCAAAACCATTATCTGTTCCTCATTAGTACTGGGACATTTCAGATGACGACACTATTGATGACCCCATTACCTTCTACGTATCATTCTCCGTCGTTGCCTTCAAGAAGGGTCGTTGCCAAATTTTAGAACGCTCGTTGCCTTTCTAACGGGCGATGCCATTTCCGATCGACCGATCTTGAATTCCGAGTGCTCGCGGCATGTTCGTTAAATTTTCGTGAATTCTAGGAACTCTTAGTATTGCGGGTTATCGCATCCCTCAAAGCATATGACTCTGGGCCTGGTTCTCTATCACCGCTCAAACCTTTTCTTATGCTACTTCGCTTGCAAATTGCGGAAGAACAGATATGTGTTGTGTTGTGATGTGTTGTTGCGTACTGTAAGAGGGGCTGGGATAAGCAGGTCTTGACTTTGAGTTGTACAGGATAGTGTTCTTTATTCAAAACAGATGTTAGTTGGAGTGGCTGGGTTAGTGCATTATATCTATATATGGGGTGTCACTATACGGACAATACAACAGTATGCATAAGAAATATTAGAAGTATCACTAGTTGCTGACCCCTATTTCACTTAATGTCCGCTTTGTTATTGTATACCATTCAGTATCATTTATATCATTATTGTACTTTCATACATGTATTTTTGCAATTGGCCTTCGGGCATGAGTTTTCAATAAAGATATTATATTATTATGTTATTAAAAATGTGCTTTATTTCTGAGCCCTTGTATCAAAGTTATTACCTATGTCTACATGAGGGGTGAATTTAGTGTAAGAAGGGGCAAAGTGTTCACAAATCTATTTCTTTTGTTACCAGACTCCATCTGTATGTAAATCCGACACTTGAATAAGGTCGCACATCAATGTAACGTCATGCATGTGAGAAGTGTCAAATACATACTAATTTTGGCCACTTCTTTTTCGACATACGAGCACAAATCCTGCATCTTACGTAATAAACATACCCCCTCCCCCCAAATAACTTTCGTCACTTTATCCTTAGAAATCCTCCCCAGGTTGAGGTTTGTAGAACTGTGTCTTCAGCTGGTTCTCCTCCTTGTAGACGATTGACTGTAAAATGAAAAAGTTGAATTATAAAACAGAAGACAATTCCATTGTAAAAATACAACATTGGAGTAAAGATAAGGTTATTGACAAGGAGCCGTACTAGATGGCATAAGCGGTAAACGTAACCTTATTAAACGCCATTCCTATTGTACAGGAAAAGCAGTGGAAGACGAACTGCACTTTATTTGTCATTATCCACACTACAGTGCCCGAAAGAGACAAAATATTTAAACTAGTCAACAAAATTTTCCCCAGCTTTGCACATCGTACAGAACTACATAAAACTGTCTTCCTGTTAGCACCACCCAATCCATATGTCAGGAATTTCATCCTCCACTGAATACAGAAAAGAAATCAAACCCAATAGCATTCATTTTAGATTAGAAGTATCACTAGTTGATGAACCCTATTTCACTTAATGTCCACTTTATTATTGTATACCATTTAGTATTATTATCACCATTGTACTTTCATATATGTATTTTTGCAATTAGCCTTCGGGCATGAGTTTGCAATAAAGATATTATAATTTTGACAATGTCTTCACTTACGGCATGGGGGACTCGACCCACACATTTCTGATCCCATTTCACCCTTTTCTCGCCACTTACCTAGTAAGTGGCGAGTATATTAATAAAAATTCAGTTTAGTACTATTTTGTGCCATTGTAGAATCTGCTTGGAGATTAATGCTTATACCCTCCTTCCACTAGGACGGCGCATTTACAGCGCTCTATCTGCGACCTAAAATTTGACGTCCTATTGCTCAACGAATTGTATCGAAAAGAAACGAATCTTTTTACACTTTTTGCGTTTTGTTGTCTTCTCAATCACACTTTTACGTTTGTCATAATATACCCAGTGTGGAAGTGAAGGTTACACACATGTAGGTCGCACTGAGAGCGCAGCACGATCGCCGTCCTAGTGGACAGGGGGCCTTACCAACTTGTCCTTCTTTTCTGTACTTGGTACATTCCGCAGTAGGATGGCAGCAGGACTGAGAAGTACGTTGAGTAGCCCTAAGCCTAGCATCATCCAAAAAAAGCCTACAGCTTCCATCAAAACTCCGGAGACCGCAAGCCCTACAGACAAACAGATTAGAATGGCTTGGTTTCACACTTTCTATCCATGATGTATTCAATGCATCATCTTCCATGAATGGGTTATATACATGTTTATGTCATACCTGGACCGCGAAAACGTTCGATACAGGTGTTCCGGACCGTGTGATAACTTTCCGTATCACACGGGTTCTAAGTTGTATCACATGGGCTTCCTTCGAGTAAATCGAACTATTTCGAAAGGCCGAATACGGCACCGTTGAAAATTCGAATACCGGATTGCGGACGTTAGAATTGCTGTTGTTACAATCTTTTGTTCGCGGACACAATATTTTCTCAACTTGTGGTGCATTTGGCATCGAAATATGTGTGGTCCCAGCTAGTATTAGGGCCTGTACACTCCCCCCGGTATATATTCTCTCCCGGCATTTTTCCTTTCCCGACATATTTTCCTTTCCCGTCGTATTCCCGGATAAATATCGCAAATCGACTTTCGCCAAGGCCAAAGAGGTGCCCTAGAGACGCCGGTGAAGGAGGCTAGGTCCCAGCCCTCCCGCGGGTCGGATCACCCTCCGACCTTCGGCCGTTGGGCGATCCGTCCCGCGGTCGAGCTTGTACCTCGGGTGATACGGAATACACCGTGTTGCGATTGTATTCTATATATATGCTATTAACTTCGCCAAGACGGTTATACTTTTAGTTGTGCCATGGTTGTTTTAATCCTATTCAGACCGGGGGGGGGGGGCTTTTGAGGTCCGCCCCAACTTCGATGTCCTTTAACGCCAGAGAGGCTTAGAGCCACCAAATTTGGTGAGTTTTCCTAAAATATTGTTGGCAACAAGTTGACGAAGTTTGACAAATTTTCCATTTTTTTGTTGCCATGGCAACCGTTTGTTGACAGGCAGTTTTGCCAAAAATCACTATTTTTGGTTCTAACAATGTATTTTTCACATTTATTTGCTATATTACTGCTATTTCGTTAACATTTTTACATATATAAAATCTTATACTATTTAGCATATCTTTCATAATGATATATGCATAAATTATGCTAATTTTATGACGTCATCAGCCCAAAATGGCGGACCGAATGGCCAGATCAAGAATAACAAGCTAATTATCCCATAAAATTTGTAACTACCTGGTATTTTTTCACCAAAAACCATCTAAATGAATGAATTTAGTCTATTTCCATTGTATTTTGTGATTATTTGTTGCAAAAAAAGTATTTTTAACTAGAAAGGCCGACATTTGCTTGAGAGCAAATACAGCATATTTCAGCCATCTCCCTCCCCATGCAACAATAGGCTATTTCAAAATCACCCATTTGAAAAATCACTTTTACTAATGACGGTTTAACCCAAAAATGAGTCTTACAAAATTCCCCCGTTCAAGAATGGACTCCAGTGCACCCTATGTGAATTTGCACAATAGACCAGTCCAGAAATACTCCCACTGAAACCTTGGCCTTTTGAAAAAGAAACCAAATCCAAAATTGAATTTAGCAAAAAAGGTCCCAGTGCATAAAAAGGTATAATAGACCAGTCTAAAAACACTTCCACTAAAATTGAATTTTGAATCATCACCCGTTCAAAACTGAATTTGAAAAAATCCCCCTTCCGTGTGCAAAACATGGACTCTTCCATGTAAAGTACAGCAGTCCAAAAATACATCCGCTAAAATAGGACTTTGACATAATCACTGAAGTCCAAAAAATGGATTTTAAAAAAAAGCCCCCTCTATGCAAGAATGGACTCTTCCAGAACACCCATGTAAAATTGCAAATTAGACCAGTCCAAAAATAACCCTACTGAAAGACTTTGACAAACTAGAAGTCACCAAAGTCCAAAATATGAATTTTGAAAAATCCCCCCTCCGTGCGAGAATAGACTCTTCCAGCACACATTCTGTAAAATTGCAAAAATAGACCTGTCCAAAAATGCATCCACTGAAAGACTTCACCAGTCCAATGATGAATTTTAAAAAAAAAACGAACCCCTCCGTGTAAGAATGGACTCTTCCAGATAACACCGGGCTCGCTGATTGGCTGCCACCCTCCTCTTTAGGATATAGATTCAGGCTAAGTGATTGGTTACCTATCTAATTAGATTAAATAGACATATATGCCAGTAGGTCCAATCTGCAGCTGGGGGTCAACGACCTTAAGGTCATTGACCCCTCTGGCTATTGGAAAATGACAAAAAAATCCCCAAATATATCATTTTGACGTAGTCTATGACAAAAATTATACATGTGTCATTTGAATAAATATCTAGTGCACCCTTTTACCAAAATTTAGGTCATTTGGTTTTAAAACCAGAGCACAATAGCCAAAAGTGTACTTTTTGGTCATAAAATGGCCAAATAATCGCAAAATTGAGCATTTTATTGTACCGTATGCCTCAAGTGTTATTGAATCCATGTGCGCATATGTCTAGGGCACTCCTATACTAAATTTCAGGTCATCCGGTTCTAAAACCAAGGTACAGGAGCCAAAAGTGTCCTTTTTTGGTAAAAAAATGACCAAAAAATCGCAAAAATAAGTATTTCGTTATACTGTACACCAAAACTGATATTGAATCTATATGGGGGACTTATCAAGGCACATCTGTACCAAATTTCAGCTCATTCGGTTATAATACCAGGGTACAGGGGGCCCAAATATACAGTTTTGGTCTTAAGATGACCAAATAACCTTAATAAAATCATTTAAGAGACAGATATGGAAAAAAGGAAAAAAGAGTCCGAGGGTATTGGCCCACTCTACCCTTGTGCCAAATTTCAAGTCATTCGGTTGAGGAACAAGGGAGATACCGTGTTCTGAAGATTTGACAGGAGAAAGAAAGAAAGAAAGAAAGAAAGAAAGAAAGAAAGAAACATTACGAATACAATATATTTCACCATACCTATGGTATGGCTGAAATATAAAAATTTAAGGTGATGGATATAATATGCCGGAGCCCAACTCATATCTTGATGTGCATGACGTCATTTTATGACGTCATTTTGACGTCATTGATGTTGCTATTGGCAACGGAAGTCATAATAAACATTATTATTCTGTTATCTGCACTTGTTGTTACATTTTCGTGGCATAACTTGAATTTTTCTGAGAATACCCTTTTTTCATGGGTCCGGTCAATATAATCAAATTGATGACGTCATAATTACGCCATCTTACGTCGACGTAACGTCAAACGTCAAAGACTGGTCAGATATTATATTGACATTATGTCTTGAAAATTTGGTGGCCCTACGGCACGTCGTGATAGATCTAGAGTTATAGGACTTAGAAGTGGAGGGCCTCAAAAGCCTCCCCCCCGGTCCAAAAAAGCCCGGTGTGACAGCGGGGGGCGAGATCACTAGCGTTTTCACCCCCCTTTAGCGTTTTCGACCCCCCCCCCCCAAGAGCAGCTGGTTACTACATATTACAGGTGCGCTACCTGGTACTATACTGCACCTGGGGAGTAACGTATATGGTGTGCTACCTGGTACCTAGGTAAAAAGACAATTTTTGCAGCTGAGGTGGCATAAAAACAGTGCTACTGCGAACGTATAAATCAACACCGTCTATGGTACGGAATACGTCAGCTATATGTTTTCAATTTGTCACAGTGTTTTCTTTCTTGTGCTGGAAACATTTCCAAAGCACTAACAAAAACACACGTGAATAATAGTTTCTCATTATAAACACTATCTACGCGCAAGTTGATATAGCTGTTGCTAAATGCTACACAAACACTGGTTAAGTACCAGTCTTAAGAAACACGGGTAAATGCATCAGTTCCTAAATACTAGAAAAAACAGTCATGTTGGAGGTGAAGATATCCCTTGGCCAGGTGCATATACCAAAATGTGCGTTATTCTAATTAATACCTAATATTTGCATAATTAATAAAGACATTACATAGTTCTTTTGTGGTCACTTCATGGTAGAGACTTCATATTGGAGATATATAGGTTGGTTGAGGACAGGTGAATACAATGAAATACATCTTATGTCAAAACTCAGGTACACGCAATAATGGGAATACAAGGGACTCAACCCTCCTTGTCTGAAACAAGTTCAACTATCTTATTACTATGTAATTATGTTAATATTGATACTATGAATGGAGTTATGTATCAAACTCGTGTACTTATATCATTCTCAAACTGCATTTTGTGATTTATACCAATCAACTTCTAAAATGTCATGTAAACCCATTTTTTTTGGGGGGGGGGCGAAATCGCTAAAGGGGGGCGAGGTAGGGGGGCGAGATCACCAACCGGGGAGGGCGAGATCGCTAGTGATTTCGCCCCGGGGGGCGAGATCGCTAGTGATTTTCGCCCCCAGGGGGGGGGGGCGAGATCACGGGGGGGGGGGGGCCAAAACCTTGTCCCACCGGGCCGAAAAAGGTTAAAGGGGGGCTATAAACATGTCGGCCTGAATCAAAAAAGGGTGGGTGTTCCTGAAATTTGGGAAAACTGTAGCCCCCATGAAAACAAAGGTCAAGTTTGAAATGGTTTAACTGCCGTTTTTTTTTCTCACGGTAGGCTGTGTATCTATGTGTGTTTGTCTGTGGATAACTGAACTTGAGGAAATGTGGGTGGATCTTCATGATATTCGGACGTTGAGTAGCGGATGTGGAAACGAAGGTCAACTAAAATGGTTTACCTGGTATTTTCTTACGATACTGCAGCGGGCTGTGTACGTATGTATGTGTGTGTGTTTGTGGACAACATAACTCGTCATGCTGTAACGCTAGTTCACTTTTATCCATGGGGTAACCTTTATCCGTTGTTTTGAAAGCAATACTAGTACGAATAATGTCAATCATACGTCAATATGTATATGAAAAAAAGTACAATACTAAGAAAAACAACTTTTTTTCCAAGCAGAGGTCGGTGGGTACGATTGTTACCTTTTAACATGCACCCCTTTTCCCTTCTGAGATCGAACGTAAAGGTAAACATCTTACCCACCAACCTCTGTTTGGGGAGTAACGAGCGGTGGGTACCGGTACATACAGGTACCGGTACAAAACTGTTTTTTCATGTTGGACCACCTTTTTTTTTAAGGTGAAGGAGGGGTGTGCACTTCCTTCTCCACCACCCTCTCGTCCACTGGCGCACTAAGTCCTACAGGGGCAATTGTTTGCAACGTGTAAGACGGCCCCAGCAGATGCAGGTTTGTTATTTGGAGTTTCCGTCTCCTAGGAGGACTTCCGACCAAGGATGTAAGGGGTTCCTCCTACCCCTGACTCGTGTGTCATGGCGGGTGCGTCATGCCCGAACATGCCCCTATGGCCTGTCACCACAACAAAGGCCTGTCACTGCCACTAGCCGAAGCTATGTACTCATTTACACCTGAGTTAGGTGAGGAAAGTCGTGTAAAGTGCCTTTCCCAAGGGCACAAGATCGGTGACACGGCAAGCGGATTTGAACCCGGGACCTCTCGGGCCTGAGACCAACGCGCTCCCGATCGTGCCACGCGGTCCCACAACATATACCTAGGAGTAACTAAAACCTACCAATAGTCGTGCCGACGCCGATGGCGGTTTCTGAGATAGCGAAGGCGCTCCCGTATTTCGAGCCGTGTCTGAAAGGCGGGTATATGCGTCAAAAGTTAATTTTCTCATGTTATGTTGCTTCTTATTTTATTTGATATGTATGTATATGAATGTCTTGGGTTACCCCCCAGGGCACATTGAAAAGCGCCTAGAAAAGGCGATATGTTACCCCTGGTAAAATAAATAAAACAAACAAACAAATCCCAGAGAATACGTTACATATAAGAATACTTTTTAAAAATAAAAAGCATAGACATACGTAGGGCAATCATAAAACTCAGAATTGGATATCACAAATTAAGCATATTTTATATTCCAAAAAATCCCTATCGACCACAGGGTTTGTCCATTCTTTTCAAAGCTAATTGAAAACAAATATCATTTTTGATTGCATGCCCCATATATTCTGATATACGTTATTTACTATACACAAGGTTGCCATCTTACATGCCGGAATTTACCTAACGACTAGGTCATTCTCCGTGATCAACATGGACTGTCATCCGTCGAAAATTTGCAGGTACATACTTTACCTTTAATAAACAGTCATTGCTCGAAGAAAATTTGGATCAACTGTATTCATACGTGACTGGTGAACCTCTTCAACGGTACTGCATAGAAATATTTTGGCGACAATATAATGTCTCACCTGCTGTCCGCTAACTCCCCTATCTCTGTTAGCACAGCTGTTTCTGCCAGCCCTGTTAGAAACACGAGACAGAACAAAGTTAACGTTTTTTAAAGAATCTACCAGAATCAACGGATATCTCAAGATGATTTGAATACAGAAGATCGAGGATATTATATATTGATGTTTTATTGCAAAGTTATGCCCATTGGGGTTAATTGCACGTGTTGAACTGCAGGTAGATATTCTAAATACTAACATACAAATATTAAGTGGTTGATTGTACATACGATACAGAATAGGGAACTACACTTATGTTACTATTGCGGGTTTGACTTCTTCTTTGAACACAGTTAAAAATGAAACGTCCCATATATTCTACAACAGATTGATTCGATGATCTCACTAGCAAGAGAAGCTTGGTGTGATTTCGGATACTATACCAAATAGTCTATTTTTTTCTGCATCAAATCCACAAATGACATGTGTTTCATTTTCCACTGCATTCGTTGTGGACTGATATTGTGGCAACAAAGGAGGCTGTTTAGAAATATTCAGGAAGAGATTTATAATATTCTGGAAACGTACATGTGCAGGACTATGTACATACCACCGGCTACTCCACAATAGTCTAGTGCAGAATTACTACATACCACCGGCTACTCCACAATATTATAGTGCAGAATTACTACATACCACCGGCTACTCCACAATACTATAGTGCAGAATTACTACATGCAACCGGCTAGTCCACAATACTATAGTGCAGAATTACTACATACCACCGGCTACTCCACAATAGTCTAGTGCAGAATTACTACATACCACCGGCTACTCCACAATAGTCTAGTGCAGAATTACTACATACCACCGGCTACTCCACAATAGTCTAGTGCAGAATTACTACATACCACCGGCTACTCCACAATAGTCTAGTGCAGAATTACTACATACCACCGGCTACTCCACAATAGTCTAGTGCAGAATTACTACATACCACCGGCTACTCCACAAGGACTTTCAGAAGTCAGTACAAGATCCCTTACCCAAGTCTCAACATAGCCCTATCAGTGTTCTCCTCACTCCTGTTGTCAAACCCATCACCAACAGAAAGCCACTACCGAGGCTCAACTACCACAGAGCCAGGTGGGAAGATTTCACTTCAAAGTTGGAAGAAGGGATTGAAGACATTGACCCAACATCTGAAGGATACGAAACCTTTCAAAGATTAGTCTGGGATGTTGCCAAGAAAACCATCCCTCGTGGATGTAGGAAACAATATATCCCTGGCCTAACTGATTCCAGCAAAGAAATCTACGACAGGTACACTAAAGCCTACGACACCGACCCATTTGCGGAAGAAACCATTGAACTCGGAGAAAACCTACTAGCATCACTCAGTGAAGCGAGGAAGGAACGCTGGCGAGAAACTATTGGTGGGCTGGACATGACACACAACAGCAAGAAGGCCTGGAAGACCATCAAGAAACTAAATGCTGACCAAGAACCAGACCAACGTGCTACAGCAGTGACTCCGAACCGAGTGGCAAAACAACTGCTAGACAACGGAAAACCTCACAACAAGGAACGTGGCTACGTTAAAAGGATGAAAGAAGAAATGAGACGCGCCCTTGAAGAGAGCGATGAAATCTTCTTCCCCTTTTCCCGTGAGGAGTTGCTAGCCTGTCTGAAGCATCTAAAAACTGGCAAAGCATCTGGACTTGATGGGATCAGTGCCGAGATGATCAGACATTTTGGTGACAAAGCCCTAGACTGGCTACTACAGTTGTTCAACAAAGGTGCTAGCAGTACCCAACTACCCAAGCTGTGGCGACGTGCAAAGGTTATAGCTCTGCTAAAACCTAACAAAGACCCAACCTTGCCAAAAAGCTACAGACCAATATCACTCCTCTGCATACTCTTCAAGTTGTATGAACGACTCATAATGACCCGTATCAAGCCCACTGTCGAGGAGCAACTCTGCCGCGACCAGTGTGGATTCAGAGAAGGGCGGTCGTGCTGCGGACAAGTACTGAACCTCACTCAGTTCATCGAAGACGGCTTTGAGACCGGAACGATAACTGGTGCTGTATTCGTCGATCTCACAGCTGCCTATGACACGGTGAACCACCGTGCTCTCTTGACTAAAGTGGCCCGTATGATCAAGAGTACACAGATCGTCTGCATCATAGAGTCACTCCTGACGAATCGCCACTTCTTTGTTGAGATGGACGGTAAGCGCAGTCGATGGAGAGCACGTGCACAGAAGAATGGTTTGCCACAGGGCTCAGTTTTAGCCCCAATGCTTTTCAATATTTATACCAATGATCAGCCTACTTTCAACAACATTCGAAGGTTCATCTATGCAGATGACCTCTGTCTAGCAACCCAGGCAAGAAGTTTCAAGACCATCGAGAAACGCCTCACAGATGCACTTCAGGTACTATCTGGATACTACAAGTCATGGTTCCTGAACGCCAACCCAGGCAAGACCCAGGTCTGCGCCTTCCACCTGAACAACCACGCTGCATCCAGGAAACTCAAGATCACATGGGAAGGGAAAGAACTAGAGAACACACCTTACCCAGTATACCTAGGCGTGACCCTCGACAGGACCCTGTCCTTCAAAGAGCACATCGCTAAGCTCAGGAGGAAGGTATCCACCCGGAACAGCCTCCTCGGTAACCTTGCCAACTCGACCTGGGGTGCCGACCCTAGCACCCTGAAGCAGACTGCGCTGGCGTTGTGCTCCTCGACAGCCGAGTACTGTGCTGCAGAGCCTGCCGTACCATCACTGGTACCCTGAAAGCAACTCCCCTACCGGCTCTGTACAAGCTTTCCGGCATCTGTCCCCCAAGCAAGCCCAGACAAGAGTGGAGCGGGACAAGCAACTGCGCGATCCCAGGCACCCCTTACACGGGCATCAGGAGGTTCCCTGAAGGCTGAGATCACGCCGCAGTTTCATGACGGTCCCAGGCCTGGGGGAAGTACCACCAGACACCTTCAGGTCTGAGAGGTGGAAAGAGAGTGACACAAATAACAACGAGGCACTGCCACCCCCCAGTGAGGCACTCCCCCCTGGAGCAGACCTACCGGGGAGGGAGTGGGCAACTCTAAACAGGGCGAGAGCAAAGGTGGGAAAAACTGGTGACAACATGCTGAAATGGGGCAAAGCCACAAGCTCAGCTTGCCCGTGTGGAGACGAACCACAAACAATGCAACATCTGATGCAACATTGTGAGTTCGGCCCCAGCTGTTCAGACAGTGATCTGAGGGAGGCCAACGACGTGGCCCGCTGTTGGATTGGGACTTGGAGCGGCAAGATATGATGATGATGACCGGCTACTCCACAATAGTATAGTGCAGAATTACTACATACCACCGGCTACTCCACAATAGTATAGTGCAGAATTACTACATACCACCGGCTACTCCACAATAGATATAGTGCAGAATTACTACATGCCACAGGCTACTCCACAATACTATAGTGCAGAATTACTACATACCACCGGCTACTCCACAACAGTATAGAGCAGAATTACTACATACCACCGGCTACTCCACAATAGTATAGTGCAGAATTACTACATAACACCGGCTACTCCATAATAGTATAGTGCTACTACATACCACCGGCTACTCCACAATAGTATAGTGCAGAATTACTACATACCACCGGCTACTCCACAATAGTATAGTGCAGAATTACTACATACCACCGGCTACTCCACAATAGTATAGTGCAGAACTACTACATACCACCGGCTACTCCACAATACTATAGTGCAGAATTACTACATACCACCGGCTACTCCACAATAGATATAGTGCAGGATTACTACATACCACCGGCTACTCCACAATAGTATAGTGCAGAATTACTACATACCACCGGCTACTCCACAATAGTATAGTGCAGAATTACTACATACCACCGGCTACTCCACAATAGTATAGTGCAGAATTACTACATACCACCGGCTACTCCACAATAGTATAGTGCAGAATTACTACATACCACCGGCTACTCCACAATAGTATAGTGCAGAACTACTACATACCACCGGCTACTCCACAATACTATAGTGCAGAATTACTACATACCACCGGCTACTCCACAATAGATATAGTGCAGGATTACTACATACCACCGGCTACTCCACAATAGTATAGCGCAGAATTACTACATACCACCGGCTACTCCACAGTAGATATAGTGCAGAATTACTACATACCACCGGCTACTCCACAATAGTATAGCGCAGAATTACTACATACCACCGGCTACTCCACAATAGTATAGTGCAGGATTACTACATACCACCGGCTACTCCACAATAGTATAGTGCAGACCTACTACATACCACCGGCTACTCCACAATAGTATAGTGCAGAACTGCTACATACCACCGGCTACTCCACAATAGTGTAGTGCAGAATTACTACATGCCACCGGCTACTCCACAATAGTATAGTGCAGAACTGCTACATACCACCGGCTACTCCACAATAGTATAGTGCAGAACTGCTACATACCACCGGCTACTCCACAATAGTATAGTGCAGAATTACTACATACCACCGGCTACTCCAAAAGCAAAGTAGGGCGCGATCAACTCTGGGATGTTCCTGGACAAGGGCATCTGCAAAGCAAGACATTGCTAGTGATGATGAATCTTATATATTTATTGAACTAAATATTCTTGATGTATATATGTAATGCATAATTTTTTCTGCGATGAAAATGTTGACATAGCAGATATGTACCCCCGTACGGTCTGATAAGGGCCTATGGGTAATACTAGCGATACATATATGACTTACTTAAAGTTATTTTTCGCAGTTGTTAGTGGTGACCTCTCTCTCTCTCTCTTTCTTTCTCTCTCTATCTTTCTCTCTCTTTTCCTCTCTCTCTTTCTTTCTCTCCCTCACTCCCTCTCTCTTTCTCTTCTCACTTTCTCTCCCTTTCTCTATTTCTTTACCTTTCTCTCTCTTTGTCTCTCTTTGTCTTTCTCTCTCTCTCTCTCTCTCTCCCTCTCTCTCTCTCTCTCTCTTTCAGTCCCGAAGCAGGTAATAGGCAAATTGCTTAAAAAGTAACTTTTACTTGCAATTGTCATAGAGACTCCCAGTCCTAAGCTTCCAACAAGAATCAGACGCCAACTGAGGATAAACGTATACTTATCATATTCAGTAACACTTTATATAACACCTGATAATAGGGCCTTCACACTAAAACCGAATCAGCAGGAATCAAGCAGAACTAGCCGAAATGAAGTATTTGCAAAATTCGTCTCCAAGTGGGAATTCCAAATGGACCTTAATATCCCCTTCACACGAGAAGGAATGTGCCAAAATACCGTCGGAATGGAAATTCTTTTCTATTCCTGGGAATTCGTAGTGTATTCTAGAAATTCTCACTAGATTCCAGATATTCTTTTGGCCACATTCGGGCAGGATTCGAAGTGGCTTGCCGTTTCGGTTCTCCATCAAATGAGATAGGAATGTTTTGAATAATGTTGGAATGCCGCAGAATGCGGTCATACTGCAGTTGAAATAGTTTGAATACACGTAGAATCCACTTTATATGCCATTCGATAATTCTCCACTTCGAATGCACCTCGACAGTTTTTAACATGTCAAAATCTTTCGGGCCAGCCAAAATAACGGACACAAATAGCTGGAATGCAGTGAGAATTTCTGGAACACACTACGTATTGCCAGAAATTGGCAGGAGTAAAAAAGACTTTTCATTCTGACGGCATTCCGGCTTCTTGCTATCGTGTGAAGGAGACTTTTAGTAGTTAAAATGTCAAAAGCAATTGCAATTTTAAACGACATGGGTCCAGTTTCTTCAATTTCAACTACTTGAAGGTAAGTCCTACATTGTATATATATATAAACATCCGATATAGTTTGCATTTCGACGCCACTCTTAACCCTATTCAGACCGGGGGGGGGGGGGGGCTTTTGAGGCTCCACCAAATTTGGTGAGTTTTCCTAAATTATTGTTGGCAACAATTTTACGAAGTTTTAAAAATTTTCCAATTTTTCGTGTTGCCATGGCAACTGTTTGTTGACAGGCAGTTTTGCCAAAAAATCACTATTTTTGGTTCTAACAATGTATTTTTCACATTCATTTGCTATATTACTGCTATTTTGTTACATAAATAAAATCTTATATTATTTAGCATATCTTTCATAATCATATATGCATAAATTATGATAATTTGATGACGTCATCAGACCGAAATCCAAGATGGCGGACCGTATGGCCAGATCAAGAATAACAAGCTAATTATCCCTTAAAATTTGTAACTACCTGGTATTTTTTCATCAAAAACCATCTAAATGAATGAATTTAGTCTATTTCCATTGCCCTTTGTGATTATTTGTTGCAAAAAAAGGACTTCAAAAATTCATGGTAGTGGATATTATATGGCTGAGCCTAACTCGTATCTTAGATGTGCATGACGTCATTTATGACGTGATTATGACGTCATCGGTGTTGCTATTGGCAATACAAGTCGTAAGAAACATTATTATTCTGTTATCTGCACTTGTTGTTACATTTTTGTAGTATAACGAAGTTTTCTGAGAATACCTTTTTTTCATGGGTCCGGTCAACATAATCAAATTGATGACGTCATAATTACGTCATCTTACGTCGACGTAACGTCAAACGTCAAATACTTATTAGATATAATGTCGATATCATTTCCTAAAAATTTGGTGGCCCTACGGCACGTTGTTTAAGAGTTAGAGGACTTAGAAGTGGAGGGCCTCAAAAGCCCCCCCCCCCCCCCCGTCCAGGGATGACCAAAAAAGCCCGGTCTGAATAGGGTTAAGTGTGATGTAGACAATTCTTGCAAATTGTATTTTGAAATGAGAATGGCCCTCATTCACTGAAACTGTGCATGAATAAAGTGATATTTATATATGTAAAGGCATCCCGACACCAAATTTCAGGTCATTTGGTTTGATAAGCAATGTACATTTTTTTTTCTAAAAATGTCTATAAAATCCTAAAATTAACCATTTTTAGCTGATGTATGCAATAAAAACGTGAATGAAGTCCTGTGACCATATGTCCTATGACCATAGGCACCTTCACACCGAATTCCATGTCACTTGGATCAAAATCCTGGGCACAGGAGCGCAAAATATACAGTTTCGGTATAGAAATGACCCAAAAGTGTCATAAAATCTATTCTGGGCAGAACCCGACATATGCCTCCATATTTATTTATGTCAAGAACACATCAAACTTCATGTGTAACTAATTTGGTGTTTTTAGACAAATCTGCACAATTTTTCAGCTATGCCGCTGGACTATGACCTACAACGCTAGTTCACTTTTAGTCGCGTAGGATGGTATATCCGTTGTTTATAAGAGCAAGTTATTTAGGGATATCAATTATACGGATGGTGGTTTCAAATTGCAGTACCTTCAGTACATTTTTGAATGATGCAATTTGAAACCATCGTCCTCCGACTTGACATCGTTAGATACCCTGTTTTTTTTTAAAACAAGGGATATAGGATACTCAACGGATAAAGGTGAACAAGCGTTACACAAAGATGAGAGACTTACCGCCCTGCTTTTCCCACCAGCACGGGTGATAGAATAGAACCAATGATGTAGCCCACCGATTGAGGTAATATCGCCACTCCTGTATGGAAAATAATTGATAAACGTGAATGTAAGTTCAAACTATCATCTGTGACAATAGTCAACATTATGTTACAATTTTAAACTTAACATCCGTACACATGATAAAGCGCTTACCAGCAACAAGCTTTCGATCAGTCCTCTGATCCTTATCAAATTGAAATGACCCAAATTCAGGAGAGGGGCTGCTAAATCGAATTGCCCATTCCCTACATGGTTAAGCCATGCCAAACAATCTTTACCCCCACTGCAAAGCTGGATTTGTTAGGTTTGTTTTGGTTCAAGAAGCGCAAGTTTAACTTAGGCATTTTAACGAGCTACAGCCAGATGATTGTCATGATGTCAGAAATTCACCCCCTCTCCTAATGGATCAGTCCATGTCCCAGTCATGAGAATGAAGGTCACTCACAGGTCAAAGCATGCCAAAGGTCACAATTTTTGGCAAGATTTAAAAAAAATATTTAATGCTTCAGTCACTCTTGCAGAAACATAGACCTTTGTGATCGAAATTTGCCCAGGGAAAAAAATGTATATCTAAAAGAAGCAGGCTAAAGTAGGCACCGGGCACTTTCTGCGCAGCTCCAGAAAAGAACTCCCTCCCCTTACAAGCCTATGTCACACATCCAGACCGGAAGTGTGACGTGAGAATGATTATTTATGTCATGTCATTTATGTAAAACCGCTATGGTCAAAAGAAGTTAGGCTAGCTGTCGTACTATCTATGATTATTATCATACTCTATCTATGATACAGTGGTGATCAGTGACAAGAAATTGTTAAGCTGAGGGCACAGCCCGCCGTACGAGAAAATACTGTCTACGTACCAAAACGTGTGCAATCTTTTGGGATCCGTAAGTGATAAGTACCGCGTCCGTATGTACAAACTCGTAGGGAATCTGGCGGATTTTGGAGCACGCAGACACGCCGTAGAACTTTACGTGCAGGCAAAACTTTGTGTGCCATCGGGCTGCGGATTCGCCCCCCGTGCGTGCCAGTACGGGCGACGCGTCTGCCCTATATAGTCTGAACGTTTTCAAAAATACGTGGCGGCCTCCCCGAAAACGTGCGGACAAATTGCACGCATGGCGGGTTGTGCCCTTAGATTTACCTTGCTGCCACGCTGAAGCGTTCATAGAGATCATCAGCCAGACGGGTACCATCCCCCCTACCATCATAGCCGTTGCGATTCCAACGAAAATGAACGCTGTAACATTGACACATGGTTGCATTACATTTCTACGTAACGCTAGTACACCTTAATCCGTTGGGTAACCTACTAGTAGATTCGTTGTTTTTTTATAAAACTGGGTATTTAGAGATTTCAGGTCAACGACATCATCATCGGTCGACGTGATCAAATGTAGGTCAACGACGCGGGTTTCAACCATCGACTTAACGATCCCCAAATAACCTATTTTATATACAACGGATATAGGTTACCCGCGGACAAAGGTGAACTAGCGTTACGTAACTGTTTTCCAATAATAAGCAAATATTTTTAATCTCCGCATGAACCAATTAGACACAAAATATGAGCACCCTAGTAAAGTAAGGATGTCTAAAATATGATGCTCCTTAGTAATGGCAGAATGGTTCAATTAACACACACTACGTATGATTGGGGCGAATGTATACGCGTATGATAAGTGAATTAATACTATCAATGTAAGCTGAACATACTAAAAAATCTAACACTTTCATGTAATCTTTAAATTGCCATAACTTGTTTGTATTCTTACCTGCAGCTAGTAGAACATATGGGTCCTTTAATAAGTTTAAGCTCGAATATTCTTCCGCGTTTTCCTGCAAATACCAAACAACGATGGAATCTAATAAGATTAATAGCAAACAACCAAAATATAATAATTTTTATTAATATTTGTTTGATCGCACACACACACACACACACACACACACTCACACCCCACCCCACCCCACACAAACACACTCACACACACACACACACACACACACACACACATACACACTCACACCCCACCCCCTCCACCCCCCCACACACACACTCACACACACCACCCACCCACAAACACATGCACTGGCACAAAGACGCCCAATAACAACAGCAATATAACAACACAACACACGCACACGCACACGCACACACACACACACACAAACGCGCGCGCGCGCACACACTCACACACACACACACACACAAACACACACACAAACACACGCACTGACACAAACACGTCCAATAACAACACACACACACACACACACACAACACAACACACGCACACACACGCACACACACACACACACAAATACACACACACAACACACACACACACTTGCCTTCGATTTCTCTTCTGCTGGCCTTTGTTGTAGTAAACGAAGCACTGCAAAATATCAACAGGGCAAACATTTAACCAACATTTCTTCATTCTTATTAAAAATTGTAAGTCAGAAAAATACAATCTCTGCCTTTACATCCAAACCTTTCAGTCCAAGGATATTATGTGAACTTTACAAATACTCAAATATGTTTGGAATTTTTAATGCATTGAATATGTGAATCCTAATTTCATTTATCCATTTACAATTGAAATCTATGTATAAATAATTGACAGTATAAAGGTCACAGCAAGTAAATTTTATGGATGGCAGCCTATACAGACTGCAAAAATAATGAGATAGAGCAAAAAAAACAAGATGGGTGAAAAAAACAAGATGGCTAAATTTTAGATAGACAGCATTAACGTCGTAACAAGACTTGAAATGACAAAACGTGGCAACACGACTAACAAGGCATTAATTCCTGAATTTAAAAAGAGAACTAGACAGTAGTAAAGGTGATGCAGGTGTGGTACACTGGTATCACTTGCCAAGTTGGAAACATCGCTTCCATATTGGTTGCAATTTTACAACTATCCAACAAATTTCGCTTCCTCAACCATAGTCATGGCTAATTCCCTAGAGTCACTTCTACAAGTATAAATATCAGGCTATAACACAACATCGAACAGTCTTCTTCGTTTCACAACCTCTTTTTATTCTTCTGCAGACGTTTCGGTGACTGTCTGTCACCTTCATCAGTGCAAAATGAGATATACTAACGTTACTCGGTGCGATATGACCTATACAGTGCAAATCGAACTAAACCTATTGTGACGTAATTACTTGACAGTTACTTTTAGTCTACCACAAAGACAAATTAGAAGACGCTGTAAAAACAGATTGTGTGTATGAAATTCCATGTAAAGTTGTAGCAAAGTATATATTGGAGAGACGGGAAGAACATTTGGCACTAGATTAGCAGAACACAGAAAGAAAGCAACAAATGTTGAAGGAAGAAAGTACACCAGGGCGCAGAAGAAAGAAGCAGAGAAAGAAGAAAACAAGTCAGCGGTGACAGACCACATTGCAAGAAATAACATTGCATTGTGTAATAGATGCCCATGTTTCCATATATGGGTCGACCTCGTGAGACCTCGACAGACTCAAGTTGCGAGAGATTAAAACCCGGAAGTGACCGCTGCGTATTACGGACACCAATGGCAAGCAAGGATTTTGGTCAAGCCCCCATTACCGTGGAAACCAGTACATTAGCATGTCTCCACCACCCAGATTCGTCAGGCGTTCAGGCCGTTTTCTGGATATCCAGGAATCGTCCTCCTGTTCAGGCCGTTTTCTGGATATCCAGGATTCGTCCTGAGTCTGTTCAAGCCGTTTTCTGGATATCCAGGATTCGTTCTGAGCCTGTTCAAGCCGTTTTCTGGATATCCAGGAAGCGTCCTCCTGTTCAAGCCGTTTCCTGGATATCCAGGATTCGTCCTGAGCCTGTTCAAGCCGTTTTCTGGATATCCAGGAAGCGTCCTCCTGTTCAAGCCGTTTCCTGGATATCCAGGATGTGGACCAGGCCTTGTGTGACAAAGGGACGTCATCTGGATGCTATTAACACGTTACCGTGAATGTGTCGCTATACGGAAAACAACAGTAATTTTATCCCATCTTGACTGCCATTTGTTAATTCATTACGCAAAAAGCATTTTGGGCCTGATACGTAAGTAACATGTAAACATCAAAGTATCATTATCAACATTCGTTTAAGTTCTGTAACACCAGGATCAACAGAATAAACTACACGATCTTCTTGCGGGGAGATACAAAGATGGCGGCTTTCTGACGAAAACAACATGCCCCCGCCCTCCGCATAGTCTCCTTCCTCGAAAACAGGAAGCTCCACCCCCACGTACACGTTCTGGATAAACACCGTCGTCTATCCAGGAAACGTCCTGTTTGCGACGATTTCTGGATATCCAGGAATCGTCCTTCTGCTCAGGACGATTCCTGGATATCCAGGATTCGGCGTATTACGAAAGTTAGATACTGACGAAAGTTGGATACAACAGGCGGGCTAGTTGCCTCTCCCATTGTCTGTGCCGGGCTGTGGTTCTCTGTGTGAAGGACCCATGGGAGCAGAGGCATGTTTGTGTTTAATAGGAAAACAACGTCTTGTGCCAGTTGTGGGGATTTCAAGAAACTTGAAGGAATCTTGGAGCGCAGACTTTCCTGGAACTATTATTTTGCCTGGTGGTGAGATTTTATGTGGCCAGCAACGAAAGCTTGGCATAAAGTACATTTTTAAAAATCTATATAGGCAGAGAACTGCAGAAAAACAGTTGGTTCACAAAAATGCGCCATGTTGTTGTGACAGTTGAAGCCTGTCAACCTCCTTGGTCAAACTTCTCAGAACCATGATATGTCCCTCCTATAATTATTGGCACATCAAAAGTTATGCCACAGGCACATCCACCTAAATGAATGCTATTCTATGTATTGAAGGGTAATTTTCACATTAGTTCTTCGGTGTAGCGGTTGTTAAAAAAAGACATCATTTTATAATAGTAGAACTCTGTTCCCACCATCAGTACAATTGGCACAGATCAGAGAGATCAACTACAGATAAGAGGTGTGATGCTGTCAATCACCACATAGCAACCCACCCCAGTCCATAGAAACCAAAAGCCAGGCTCTGGTGGGCTCCCGGCAAATACATACATTATCCATATATGGAAAACCCAGTTCCCTTGACTAAGGGCTATTCTCTATCAAGCTGATAGTGGGCAGGCGGATGTTTGGCGGGCTGCTATAAGCGAGATTTAATCAGGCTATGTAATAGATTGGGAGGGGGCTAAGGTTATTGACAGAGAGGACAACAAATACACACGTTGGGTAAAGGAAGCCATCTGGATCAGAAAGTCTACAGCAGTAATGAATAGAGACGAAGGGGGGTATAAATAGCCATGTTTGGGACCGCATCCTTGCCACTACGTCACAAAGTGGCAAGGATGATTAACGTATCACGTTCGAGAACATTCCATGTCAAGTAATTACGTCACAATAGGTTTAGTTCGATTTGCACTGTATAGGTCATATCGCACCGAGTAACGTTAGTATATCTCATTTTGCACTGATGAAGGTGACAGACAGTCACCGAAACGTCTGCAGAAGAATAAAAAGAGGTTGTGAAACGAAGAAGACTGTTCGATTGATCTACCAACCTGATGAAACTATTTACGGATATAACACAACATGTTTGCCCATCTGACCATTCCCGTAGTTCCCATTTCTGAAACCAGGCGATAATTAATGAGCGCTGATGTCATCCATAAAATTTACTTGCTGTGGGCTGAAGGCGGAACAACAAGATGGCTTACCTCCATCAACAACGGTCACCCCAGCTATCAACAGGAAAGGGCTCTTGTATCCTAGAGACTCGTACATCGCTCCACCAATGGCAGGACCAACTGTTGGTAAATAAGAAGTTTATTACTTAAAAAAAGGTTGGTAACTAAGACGTTTTTTAAGTATACGCGGCTTAAATATGTGGCTACAGGCCCTTTTGAGCTGATCCATACAGGTACGTTACTTCACTATGCATGTGTCCAGTGCTTTAAAACAAATCCCTTTTAACGATTTCCAAATACAAATCTATGGAAGTTTATCACAAGGCAGTCGGACTGAGAGATTCACATCACTTAACACTATTCGTAGGGTCAGGTAGTGTAAAGACTGGATTGCTACAAACTTTAATCTGTACTGTAACTAATAATCTGTACAACTGGGATCAAAGTTTGCAATGTTTTTGTAGTAGGTTCAAGATGACTTCAGCTCTTTCTCCAATATATTTATAGATTGGTCCAAAATGTTGTTACGTACATAACATTATAATTACGTTTTAAGAATTTACATGTATAAAATGTGTGTTTGTGTGTGTTTTTTGTGGTTGTGTGTGCTGTTTGTGTGTGTACGTCTGTGTGTGTGTGTACCTCTGTGCGTGTATCTGTGTGTGTGTATCTGTGTGTGTATCTCTGTGCGTGTACCTGTGTGTGTATCTCTGTGTGTGTGTATCTGTGTGTGTGCATCTCTCTGTGACTGTGCGTGTATCTGTGTGTGTGTGTGCGTGTATCTTTCTCTGTGTGTTTATCTGTGTGTTTGTGTGTGTGTGTTTGTGTGTGTGTCTGTGTGTGTGCATCTCTCTGTGACTGTGCGTGTATCTGTGTGTGTGTGTGCGTGTATCTTTCTCTGTGTGTTTATCTGTGTGTTTGTGTGTGTGTGTTTGTGTGTGTGTCTGTGTGTGTGTGTCTGGGTCTGTGTGTCTGTGTGTCTGTCTGTAATATATCACGGAGAGTAACATGAGGTAGAAATCTACCACAGGTGTAGATATTTATCCACTGTACAACGTTTACGGGATTTAATGCTAAATGGCATTTGATAGCATTTAAACGTCAATAGTGTTCCTTTTAATACACTTTGATACGAAATATCAAATCATCAACAAAGCTGAGGACCCAGATGCTTACCCAGCAAACCGATGGTCATTCCAGATTGAGAAAATCCTATTGCCTTTGCTCTGTCCGTGTCCTTGAAGGTCATTGCCAGCATCATGAAGGCTACATGGAGATGCAAGAGAGAAAACAAATTTCACTTCATAGCGTGAAAGTCCATATGTGTTGGTAAATGACATTATGGATGACTAACCAACACTTATAATATCCTTGATTCAGAGCGGGAATTCTTTGCAAGAAAAGTGAAGAAGGCTGTGTACATGCATCCGCGCCCCCGGTCAATCGCTAAACAGAGACGGGGGCGACACAGGTTATCTGGCATTTACGACCCTGTGCTGTAGTCACGTGTCTCCGAGGTCATGTTCCGGAAGCTACAGTAGAGGAGTCCATTCCGTGAACAAGGTTGACGCAGTCGGTTGAAAATTTGGGGTATGTCCCAATCAATTTCAGTGTTGGTTAGTTAAAGTTTGGTTTATCAATAATTTCCCTTCAGTTAATGTCTAGTCTGGGTACCATCCGGATAGCAGTTTGCTTCGACGTTTATTATACACTGCATACAGTCGCTTGTCGCACCGGCGTTCGAGCCATTCGATGAAAGCCCGTGTGATAACTGTAGAACCTGGTGATATCCCAAGGTATCACCCGGTCCGGTACTACCGTATCGAATGACATAAAGAATAACACATATCAGGAAAACACGTGTAGCAGCTGATAAAAAGACTCTTTTAACACGACCATTGCGTTATTCTCACCAACGTTTCGGTGACCTTCGGTGACCGTCTGTCACCTTCTTGTGAGCAGCGACACCTGTCCTGCAGTACAATGTAACCCAGTCAGAATTGCTATGAAGAGGGTGACAGATGGTCACCGAAACGTTGGTGAGAATAAAAATTAAACAATGGTTGTGTAAAAAGAGCCTCTTTATTCAGTGACGTACCAACCTGGTTAACAACATCAGAAACACCGTTGCCTCTTGCAGTAGTCTCATATAGTCAGTTATTATCTTCTCTCAATTTATATTACTGTTAATGTTTGATTATCCTTTTGTATCATTTTTACATACTATGTGTTATTCTTCTTTGTTAATTATTGACTACCCTGCATTTTTTTTACTATACAGAAGAAGGCCAAGGGCATAGTACAACGGGCATAGTCGTTTCCGGTTTTCCACTCCTCCTGCACGTATTTTTATGCGTTCTTTTCTGTATTGTTCATGAACTTTGTTGTGCTGATAAATAAATAAATGAATAAACACCTACCTGCAATCACAGAAAAAGAACCCCCAATACCTTGAACCGCACGTGCTGCGAACAGCTTAGCGAAGGACGTGCTGAAGGTGAATGCTGTTGAGAAATATTTCAGAAACTGTCACATATTCATTTATTTTGCTATATAAAAACAGGAGACTTCTTTTTACACAACCAGCAGGTACTTACATTGCTTACGTTTCGATGTCTCTCAGGCACCTTCGTCAGAGCTTCTAACTGGAGTTCTGATTTAGGTGGCGCTTTTGCAGTGGGAAAACAATCCCAAACGTGGCTAAGCTTGTATCCCGGGAGGGGGCGAAGGTCATAGACAGGGAAGACAACGGGCGGGCACAGTGGATTAAGGAGGCGATCTGGATAAGAAAGTCAATCACAGTGATGAACCGGGACGAGGGAGGATACAAGCTTAGCCACGTTTGGGATTGTTTTCTCACCGCAAAAGCGCCACCTACATTTCGGCTACATATAGCGGTGAGAAGCAGTCAGAAGCTCTGACGAAGGTGTCTCAGAGACGTAAGCAATGTGAATACCTGCTGGTTGTGTGAAAAGAATTCTCCTATATCGTATACTCTACCAACCCGTTAATAAGTGCCTTTTACAAGGACACAAGATCGGTGACACGCCAGGATTTGATCTCGAGACCTCTCGGTCCCGAGTCCAACACGCTGCCGCTGCGCCACGCGATCTGACGTGGTGAAGTTTAATGATAAAGTTTATGTCATAAAATGTACAACTATCAAAACACAAACAAACATACCAATCGTTGAGAAGAAGACGAGAACCATGCCTATGTATAGGATCAATGTGTAACCAAACCTGAAAGAAAGACAAACAAACTATATTTAGAAACGGAGTTAACGCTAGTTCACTTTTATCCGTGTGGGATCGTATATCCGTTGTTCTTTTTTTTTGAAAGCAGGTTATTTAGGGATATCAAGTATACGGATGGCGGTTTCAGATTGTGATATCTTCAGTACATTTTCGAATGATGCAATTTAAAAACCATCGTCCGCCGACCTGACATTATTAGATGTTTTTAAAACATCGGATATGGGTTACCCAACGAATAAAGGTGAACCAGCGTTACATAGTTCTGAGAACTTCTGTTGGCAATACCATACAAATTTAGAGTTGCTTTCCGGAATTGTCTCTGTAACTGTGCATATGAATGACCTACTAGATCTAGGTCTGATATTATAAATTGCATATTACATATCAAAAAAATTGATCTGTGCAGTGTTACCTATCAGCCAACTGGCAAACAATAAACAATAATTAAAGTTCCACGAACACATACCTTATGCCAAATATTCATACCTTTATTAAGACTTTAAGGTTTCATTCATTTCTAAAGAGTACCTATTCCAAACGCAAAGACTGTATGAAATTGTGTTTGCAGTGGTTAGAAGTTCCATTAAATCCATCCCAACTAACCTCGGGTAGTGTTCTGCGCAAACACACACACATACACACGTACGCTGCAGTTCCATAGGAAAACGGGATATTCCTTTCCACAACAGGTACTTCCATCCCAAGTTCACACATTCTCAAGTTTTGCTCTTGGCAGAATTCAGACCCACACCATAGCTTCTTAACCATGGCAACTGAAAACTAGCCTGAGTACCATCCTCCGTAGTGACCGTTGGCTCAGTACTTAGCTAGCGAAAGTAGGAGGATGGTACTCATGCTAGTTGAAAACATAACCATCTTGGCAAAGGTGAAAAAGGGAAGAAAAAATTACCTCTAGCTTTGAACCTCTGCTGCAGTACCGCAACTCGCCGTTAGGAGTCCCATTATCGAACTTGACCTTTATTTTCCCAACCCCTATCTATCCGCCAAATATCATGCAAAACCGGTACCATTCGCAGCGTCTCGAGTGATACTGTTCGCAAACAGACAAACGCACACACGAACTCGGCCCGCTACCGTCCTGACGAAAAATGCTACGCCAACCATTTCCGAACTCGACCTTCCTTTTCGTAACTATTACTCAAATACCAAATATCATTAAAATCCATACTCAGCTTCTCGAGTTATATGTAGTTGCCCTACATATAGGGATATAACATCTTGCCATAACCTAAAATATAACCTTTCCATCAAAATCTTATTCATTTATTTATTTATTTATAATATTCATCACACAGTGATTTGGAGGGCAAAACAGGTTGAAACAACCGTTACAAGTTGACCTCCCTCACATAAAAATAACACCAGCACATACAAAGCAATAACATATAAGCAACAACGTCAATGTATAAAAAATACAGGTCATATGCGGTCTTACCTATCAGCCAACCATGCAGAAACAGGGTTTGTTATGATGGACGCAGCCGGACTGGCAGCGTATAGAATCCCCAGTTTAACGCTCAGTTTCTCCAACTGTTTTACTCGCTGAGGGTTTGTGATGATAGCGCCGGTGAAGTTTGGGTGTTCTAATCTGTACAGGTAATCTGGCATGATGGGTCCTGGTGTCAGAGAAAATATACATAATATACATATTAAGAATAGAAAAGAACTTTATTGCGCGACAATTGTAACTGGTACAACGTATGGCAATCTGAATATACATGGGAGTTGAACTATGTACTATTGCTAATATCTAACAACTAATCTAATCTAAGGTAACAGTATAATCTTGTTAATTGTTATTGTTATTGTTATTGGGTCGGCCGACTACGTACTCTTTGCAGCCAGGGGCTGAATTGCGAGGAGCTTACAATAGGTGGGGCTATATCGCAAGGGTCTGGAGCGAGCTGCCATTCGGCGCCACTCAGGTGACCTCAATACGACTGTCGCAAGTGTCCAGAGCGAGCTGCCATTCGGCGCCACTCAGGTGACCTCAATACGACAGTAATTGCCCCAGGTGCGGCCAAGGTACTGTAGGTTTTGAACCGCTCACACCGCACCATCGCACATGTGGCGGGTTCTTTTACGTGCCCGGGGTATGGCTCTCCCCAGACACGGGACCTCCATTTAACGTCCTATCCGAGGGACGAATATCATAAAAGATAATACCATAAAAAATAATATCATAAAAGATAATACTTCGAATCATTATGTCAAAATAGCATTGACTCGTTTTTGCAAGGAGTTGTAAATGAATTGGCCTACGAAGGAAGATATATAAACAGGACATGATAATACCATATTGATAGAAGAAAGTTTATTTGCCAGTTCATGCCCGTAGGCTAATTGCAATTACATTGGAGAAACAATACAAATGTCTTATAATATGACATTTTGGTAAAATACTACCTCCCGATACAACGTTATACATAATATATGCGTTTGACAAAAATAACATACCTCGGCCAATGACTATTAATTGTGATTGACGTCATATCTTGGTAGTGCAAAATTACAAGGAAAGTGTGGTAATTGCAAGAATCAGGCTTGTGAATTTCCTCTCTTGTTATTTTTTTTGCTTTTTGGGCAGACGAGGACAATGTGGCACTGCACTCAAGTTAGTAACCACATACACAATACAGACAGAAGGTTATTCTTATTTTTATTCCTATCTTTTCATGAACTTAGTACATTGTTATTGTTAAGTGCCCTGTCCAAATTCCATAAATATTGTCTCTGTTTTTGCCTTTGTAATAGCCATAGGCTAGTTGGGCAGCCCTGGCCGTGCATTCTGTACAGCCAGACCAATAAATGAATAAATAAATAAGTAGTGCTTTTTTTACCTCCCCAGCCAAAGTTATGTACCCATTTTCACCTGTGTGAAGTGAGGAAGGTCGTGTTAAGTGCCTTTCCCAAGGGCACAACGACGGGGGCACGTCGGGTATCGAACTCGGGACCTCTAATTATAAATTTCAAGTTGAACGCTCTACCTCTGCTTCCAAAAAAGAAGTCAAACCCAACCCGTTTAGAAATAGCCAACACTAGTATTAGAGTAGAATATTTTTCATAACCATGTCCATTGTCACTTATATATCTCCTACGTTTATTCCATGTACTTGCAATTAGCCCTCGGGCAAGAGTTTGCAAATAAACTTCTTCTTCATCTACTACACATTGTTGTCTGTTCACGCACCTTCAGGATAATTATAAGGTTGCAGATAACAGTAATTAGTCAGGGCGACGGACCGGCACATTGAGAGAGTTGTCTACAAAGTCGGGCGGTATCCGCATGAATTGTAAAACCGGCTTTACAGAACAAGTTTCCAACTATATTCCAAATGGTACAAACTGTAACCCAGCAGCGTCAAGAAAGACAAAGGTAAATCTACGACTGGAAAGCTCATGAATAAGTCTATGGCCAAAGGCCCGGCACGAAAACTAGGCCGGTCGCAAGTTCAACGGCACATACCAGACAATTTACTTTTAGGCCACAGCAAGTACATTTTATGGATGACATCAGCGCGCGCATTAATTTTCGATTCATTTCAGAAAAAAAAAAGAATTGGTTTCCTGTTCGGGGATGGTCAGATAGACCAAAATAGGCAAGCATGTTGTGTTGTAGCCTAATAATCATACTAGAAGTGACACTAGCTATAGGGAGGTGGCCATGACTATAGTTGCAGAAGTGAAACTTGTTTGATAGTTGTTAAAGTGCAACCAATATGAAAGCCATGACTGTAGTTGCCAGCTTAGAAAGTGATACCAGTGTACCGCACTAGTATAAGTTTTTTACAACAAACATTATTATCCCACATATAAATAATAGCTGTAATGATTCATCCCTCTATGTCTATAATACGCTGCTGTATTGAGCTAGAACTGTTGAATGAGCCGTATGCTAGGGAGATCAATTATTTTATCCTCTTAGGCCACAGCAAGTAAATTTTAAGGATGAGATCCTCTGCAGACTGCAAAAATAACAAGATTGGTAAAAAAAAACAAGATGGATGAATGTTCAAAATAGACACCATAAGCGTCGTAAAAAGATTTGAAGTGACAAAACGTGGCATCACAACTAACAAGGTATTCATTCCAGTATCAAAGAAGTGAACTAGTACAGTAAAGGTGACATTACTATAGTAGACTGGTATCACTTGCCAAGCTGGCAACTACATTCATGGCTTCCATATTATCGGCATGTTCACAACTATCCAACAAGTTTCACTTCTGCAACTATAGTAATGGCTAAATCCCTAGTGTCACTTCTCTACGGGCATAATTATTAGGCTACAATACAACGTGTTTGCCTATTTTGGCCTATCAGACCATACCCGAATAGGAATTTTTTTTCTGAAATGAGGCGAAAGTTAATGAGCGTGCTGATGTCATCCATAAGATTTACTTGCTGTGGCCTTACTTACGAATGACAGTTGTCAGCATGGTGTCCACAAACATCGCCAGAAATGCCACGATGAGCACCAAGGCTCCGGACTTCCGAAAGTTACTAAGAGTGGGCAGTGCCTTGTGGATCATGTCTGCTTGTGTCACCGCGATCCTAGATCTGGTGATGAAAAATGAAGACACGAGTTATCACCAAACCATCTACCATGCACCATGAATACAAAAATATATCGGATATAGAAGAATTCTTTTTAGACAACCAGAGGTATTTACATTGCTTACGTTTCGATGTCTCTCAGACACCTTCGTCAGAGCTACCCGCGAGGGGGGATACAACCTCAGCCACGTTTGGGATTGTTTTCTCAACGCAAAAGCGCCACTTTCATCGGCTACATATAGCGGTGAGAAGCTGAACTCCAGTTAGAAGCTCTGACGAAGGTGTCTGAGAGACATCAAAACGTAAGCAATATAAGTACCCACTGGTCGTGTAAAAAGAATTCTCCTTTATCCTATATTCTACCAACCTGATGAAACTATTTTTGGAAAAAAATTAATTGGCTGACATTTAATGAATGAATGAATGAATAAATGAATGAATGAATAAAGTGCTTTATCGTACATTTTTGCCCAACCGAGCTAAGTAGAGGTCACAAAAACAGAGACAGAACATATATTATATTAATTAGTATTATAGGCCTAGTCTTATATAGAAGTTCGGCTTCTACTCGCTTCTTCATAATGGCAAAAAAATGTAGGATTGTATGCGTTTAGCTTGTCAAAATGCATGAGGAATGCAAATGTTGTCAGTGCTACTTATGTGTCTAAAGTGATGGAATTGACTTTCTATATAGCTGAATAGAGTATTTATATCATTAAAATGAATAGTACAGCCAGCAACGAAGTGCACTTCATTTTCTACTCTGTTAGAGGTACGAAACTGGCACACTCTTTGTTCTAGACATTCGATATCAGATATAGGGAACATGCCTTGAATCTTTCTGGAAAATAAGTTTCTTATCTTTCGTATATGTTTCTTAATGCAAAAGCGCATACAATAGACGTTATGCACTTGACAACTCGAGAATGTACAATAAACGCCTTTAGGTGTAAAATTAAATTTGCGAATCTAAAGTCCTCTACCCTGGGAGCCAGACAGGACTGGCTAGCTAGCGAGTTTTGTTCGGGGAGCCATAGCAGTCGGCCCGCCGACCTCACATTAGCGCTTCGGGGGAGTTTAAGCCCGATGGAGTTATCGCTACCCTTTTCTAAGGGCAGGTGGACCTTATCGGGCTTAAACTCCCCGGAGCGCTAGTAGAAGCTCGGCGGGCCTGGCTGTCTTGGGCCACCGAATAAACTGTCCTAGCTGCCCGATCCCGGCTGACTCCCAGGGTAAAAGACTTCCTAATCACTTCTGTAGTTAGATTTAGTCTAGCTTTGTACAACTGAGTAAGTCCAAATTAATGCCATCTATCACAATGCAGTAGTAGTAGTAGTAATATAGTACAAGGTTACAAAACCTCCATTTCACATATTGGGTATTTTGGCTTACATGTAGTTTTGCTCAGCACATTTACTTTGTTCAGCAAACTCACCATCAAAACAAAGGAAAAATACCTACTTATAAGATAAAAGGCGTTACGTATACCTACTTGTTGGGTAGCGACAAAATAGTTTATTTCAGTTTCCTGAGGGCTAATTGTCTGCAGTAATTGTAGTTGAAATGAAAGATGATAAACAGACAAATTGTGTAGAACAGTATGTCTACCCTAGTTTAAAAGATAACTCTAAATTATAATTTGTTGGGTTCGACTTCTTTTCCTGAGACAGTGGAAGACGAAGGATCTCCCCTCTTCTGTAAAGTGTGGGTTCTGTGATGTTAGGAGGAGGGTAGTTTCATTGTTGTCTGTAAACACAGGGGGAGCTTGGGAGGAATTTAGTTGACTCTTTAAAAAAGCTTTTTCCTTTCGTGATCGTAGAGGGGACTGATTGAAATAAAATGTGTTTCGTCTCCAACCATGTTTGACGTGCAGTATATATATATATAAGT
>NC_049987.1:3815320-3833682 GCF_000003815.2 Branchiostoma floridae | reverse complement strand
TATCCTACATGTACTCCCAATAAAGTTTATAGCCTAAAAAGACATCCCTGTTATCTTGGTGTACAGACTTCCTTGCGATTTTTCAGCATTCTTCCGAAGTAGTTTCTACCAGATCGACTACACTGGCCAAACTTTTTGTGTGGGGGGGGGGGGGTGCCAGGGTAATTTGGGTACCACAACGGAAATCAGGATGTACTGGTTTGAGCCTTTGTCATGCAAAGTGGCCAGTAGTCGGTCTGGTAGAGACTACTTCGGAAGAGTGCTGAAAAATCGCAAGCAAGTCTGTCGGCAGGATAACAGGTATGTCTTTTTAGGCTATAAACTTTATTGGGAGTACATGTAGGATACTGTAACAGAACCGTAACAGAAACACAGGACTGTTGTTCCAGAAACGTGTACGACAGGACGAGGTGTAGTTATGCTGTGTGCAGAATTGTAACAGAAGTACAGGAGTGTTGACGCAGAAAAATTTTAGTCAGGAAACACAGGACTGTTGTCCTAGAAACGTTCATGACAAGACGAAGTGTAACTATGTGTGTGCAGAATTGAACAGAAACACAGGACTGTTGTCCTAGAAACGTTTATGACAAGACGAGGTGTAACTATGTGTGTACAGAAATGTAACAGGAACACAGGACTGTTGTCCTAGAAACGTTTATGACAAGACGAGGTGTAACTATGTGTGTACAGAAATGTAACAGGAACACAGGACTGTTGTCCTAGAAACGTTTATGACAAGACGAGGTGTAACTATGTGTGTACAGAAATGTAACAGAAACACAGGACTGTTGTCCTAGAAACGTTTATGACAAGACAAGGTGTAACTATGTGCAGTGGCGGCGGCCGCCCCCACAAAAAATAGGTCGTGGGGGCGTCGCCCCCACGATAAAATAAGCTGAAACACTCAAAATCAAGCTGAAACCCTTGTGTATATTTTCACTAATGGAAATTTCATCAAATCTCGCTAGTCTACTGGCAAAATTTGGCCCTGAAAATGCAGGAAATGACGTTTCAGAGGGTCCAGATTTCAAAATTTCAAAGGACCTCCCTTGTGAGGATTCGCGCCGTCGGCACTGGACATAGTGGGAAAATGCTACCGGAGCGTCATCCCCCACGACCTTTTTCTAGTAGAATCTTCATTCTCAAGCTTAGCTTTGTTTACAAGCAAAATGTTCACCTCAAATGCAGGAAAAGGGCGTTCAAAGTGTCCTGATTTAAAAATTTCTCCAAAACTCCCTTGCGGCGGCTTGCGTCTTCGGAGCTCACGACGACGTAGTGCAAAATATGTTGGTGTGTGGGTCGTCGCCCTCAAAAATCGTTTTCTCTACTAGAAGTTTAATTAAATTCAGCTTAGTCTGTCTGCAAAATTTGTAGGGAAATGGCGTTTCAGAGGGTCTAGATTTAAAAAATTTCCAGAACCTACCTTGCAACGGCTCGTACTTTCGCCGATCGAGATGATGAAAATATGTTGGGGGTGTCGCCCTCAATAACTAAAGCTGAAACTATGTGTATTTTTGATAGAAATGTCATTAAAGTTAGCTAAGTCTGGCAGCAAAACTTACCCCTCAAAATACAGGAAATAGCGTTTCAGAGGGTTTAAAGATTGAATTTTTTCCGGGAGTGCATGCCCCCGGACCCCCCTAGAAGGGTTTCGCCTCCGGCGCGACGCCTCGGGCCTTCGGTCCTCGATTTAGCGATATGAGAATTTTTCGCCCCCACAACTAAAAAAATGGTGCCGCCGCCTCTGATGTGTGTACAGAAATGTAACAGAAACACAGGACTGTTGTCCTAGAAACGTTCATGACAAGACGAGGTGTAACTATGTGTGTACAGAAATGTAACAGAAACACAGGACTGTTGTCATAGAAACGTTTATGACAAGACGAGGTGTAACTATCTGTGTACAGAAATGTAACAGAAGCACAGGACTGTTGTCCTAGAAACGTTTATGACAAGACGAGGTGTAACTATCTGTGTACAGAAATGTAACAGAAACACAGGACTGTTGTCCTAGAAACGTTTATGACAAGACGAGGTGTAACTATCTGTGTACAGAAATGTAACAGAAACACAGGACTGTTGTCCTAGAAACGTTTATGACAAGACGAGGTGTAACTATCTGTGTACAGAAATGTAACAGAAACACAGGACTGTTGTCATAGAAACGTTTATGACAAGACGAGGTGTAACTATCTGTGTACAGAAATGTAACAGAAACACAGGACTGTTGTCCTAGAAACGTTTATGACAAGACGAGGTGTAACTATCTGTGTACAGAAATGTAACAGAAGCACAGGACTGTTGTCCTAGAAACGTTTATGACAAGACGAGGTGTAACTATCTGTGTACAGAAATGTAACAGAAACACAGGACTGTTGTCCTAGAAACGTTTATGACAAGACGAGGTGTAACTATCTGTGTACAGAAATGTAACAGAAACACAGGACTGTTGTCCTAGAAACGTTTATGACAAGACGAGGTGTAACTATCTGTGTACAGAAATGTAACAGAAACACAGGACTGTTGTCCTAGAAACGTTTATGACAAGACGAGGTGTAACTATCTGTGTACAGAAATGTAACAGAAACACAGGACTATTGTCCTAGAAACATTTATGACAAGACGAGGTGTGTACAGAACAGTAACAGTAACAGCATTATGCAAGTTAGATCCTGACTTAAACAATGAGTATCTTCGTTTCCCACTGACCTTGGACATTTTGCCTCAAGTCAGTTAGTGAAGGACAGGTGAAAAGGTTAGATAGCATCTACAGACCACCGGTTAGACAGCATTCACAGCCACAGGTCAGCGCTGGTGGAATTATGATAGTCGATGTTATCAATTTTGTGTCAGAGGCGGGACCATATTTACTGGCCAGATTGTAGTTGAGTCAGGTCGTACGTCACTGGCGGCAACTACGGCGTACTTCAGGAAGTTATGCTGTATCGGATCCAGCTCTGTGAACTACGGCGTGGTTCGGCAAAGTACGGCCTAGTTAGCCGAAGTACGGCGTAGTTGAGTTTTGACCGGAATAGAAAACCATTGGCAGGAAGCGTACCTCTGGGGAGCGACCAAAGCACAACACGGCTGGATTCCAGGCTACAAAAAATCGCCAAATTAAGCATTTTGTTGTAATGTATGCCAAAGGTGTTAATGAGCCCAAGCATATGTCCAGGGCACTCCTATACCAAATTTCAGGTCGCTTCTCTGCTGTTCCGTCTGGAATCGTCCAAATTTTGGACGCAGGCGCTGATTGGTCCCTACGCATGAGCGAATTATGGAATGGGTTCAAGCGATCGTTTGAACAGGCGTTCCGTCCGCTTGCATATTGTTGGAGGCCTGTTGTCATCGAACGAGCGCTCTAGAACCCATTCCTTACTTCCCTAATTAACTGACGTCATTACCAAAAGTTTAGAATGTGCAGGTATCTAGACGGATAGCAGAAGCGAACAAACGAGCCAACTACTACCCGGATGCTAGGACCATTGCTCCACAAAGACGGGTAGATGCCTAAAACCTCGCCACAGATTCCCGGCGCATACACCTTTTCTAATTCCCACACATCATTTATAAGAAGTACTCTAGTATCTGAGGCGTGATTTGTATATGAACTTGCATTTCTAATCTTTTTTTTCAGGACGATGTGGTTAATTACTCTCTCTGTGAGTCTGTTGGTTGTAATGTTCGTAAACTGGTTAATGGACTACATCAAAAGATGGCGGATGCCCCCTGGACCGTTTCCCTGGCCAATCATTGGAAATCTTTCCAGTAAGTACTAACAAAAATGCTTCATTATCTAAAAATGGATAGAGACATAAACTACCAAAAAAAGTCGTTCGCTTTTTGTGTGACTATACATTGTAATTAACTTTTCTCATGCTCAGATTGTTTTGATTGGCAAGACTGCATTATTATAGCCATTGTATCAAAATATTCTAACCAGAAACAGCTAGTACTGTCACAGTGTTTTGCTTTTCTGTAATGTTGGGAGTTAGCGTACAGAAACTTTCAATTGTATTACAGTGTTCTCTGGCAAGTCCCATTTGACCTTCATCGACCTTGCCAAGAAGTATGGCGACGTTTTTAGCCTGAAGCGGGGCATGACGGACGTGGTGGTGCTGAACAGCGTGGATGCCTTACGGGAAGCTCTGGTGGAGAAGAGTGTTGCGTTTGCAGGCAGGCCACATCTACAATCTTGTGAGTAGGACTCCAACTTGAGACATACAGCTTTCATCAAATTTTGCTGCACTGTAGTCAGACACATACATGTTCTGTCATGAAAAACTCGGCACCTCTACGACCCGCCAGTCTGCGAAACAACTTACTTGTTACTCGACAAGGGTGCTACAAACCGACCGAACAGTCAACTTTGACTTTGGCGTGACCAACTATCAATGATCTAACTTAATCTCTAAATTAAGTACAGTAAGACTTTTCTACCATGCTATATACTAGGAGAAATGAATGAAAGCGAACTAAAAATAATTATTTTATGCAATATTCTTGTGTCTACACCGTTGAATTGCAAATACATCAAACATTTCATTATTATTACTGAAATATATAACGAGAAAGAGGCACCGTAGCCAGCAGCCGCAGATTACTGAATAAAAATGTTCGCTGTGGTTTAGAGTTCGCGATGAAATGGCCGAAAATCAAACCACCGCGAACGTTTCTTTATATTAGAGTAATCAGATAACGCCCAAGTTATCTGATTGGATTCTTCGTATTCATTGTCCATGAAAAGTTTTGTAAAACATGAATAAAATAATATTGCAAACCCATTGTTGGTGCCTTTTAGCTGAAATAATGTCGGAGGGTAGGAGAGACATGGCTTATACTGACTACAGTCCAGCCTGGAAACAGCATAGAAAGCTCGTCAAGAGTGCTCTCAGGTTGGTACCAAATATTGCACATTTATATCTTTATTTCATTTTATTTTATTTTATTTTCAAAAACCATTTCTATAGATGTTTCTTTCTTTCTTTCTCAGGATGCAAAATCTTCGAAAACATTAATTTTATCATTGAATGCATTGGCTTCTTTGAAACGTTCTTTATGTAGGTTAGATCCTGATTTGCACGGTTGTTCTGTAAATAAGTCAATCATCATAGAGAATTACTAAACTTTCATGCTAAGTCAATCATCAGCTAAGCTATCTGCTAACCAAAAATTGCAAAATCCGTCGAAGCCTACTTGGGTCCTTTCAAAGTCTCAAACAAAGTCGGCCCCTGCAGTTACAAAAGATATATCGAAGAGATAAATTGCATTACGATTCATAGCAATAGCATGTCGAAAAAGATATTGAAAAAAAGCGAAACCTATGCTGTTGTATCATAGACAGCCGCCAGGTGGTCTATAATGACGAACTTGTCTTTCGTTTTCTCGGCATCTGATTACCAAATACCGTATAGATCTATCCACAACTTTACCGTGACATGATGTCAACAAACAGACACACCATTCTCATCTCAAATGATTATATCATCGAAAAAATAATCTGACTATTGCCGCTTTTCGTCCTTTTTAGGGAATGTGCATCGGATAAAAACCTGGAAACACAAGCCCATGTAGCCCTTCGGGACATCATTGATGAACTTGTGAGTGTCGAGAGTCAAGCAGTGGATCTTCATATGCACATCAACAATCTGGTCTACAATGTTGTCTGTCCAATTGCCTTCGGTGTCAGGTAAAGATGTAGTCGATTATCGAATAGCCTGATTAAATCGCGCTCCTTGCAGATGGCTTTAGTCTTGTATATAGCTCAATAGCTAAAAGTCACTACGACAATTTGAAGGATGCAAAATTAATCCTCTTGATTCATGCATAAACAGTAACTAACTTTCGCAAAAAATTGTTGTCGTATGAGTCATAGAATGAAACAAATATCACAGGGGCAAATTACCATTGAATAAAACTCCCATTTTGATGATGATGATTGTGACTATATTTCCCACTGTTAGTATCATGTAAAATAAGCAAAATTGTAGATGGAGATATTTGTGACGTCATCGTCTCTTTGTACAAAAACATTTTATATGAAGATCTGAAATATGTGTTTGTGTGTTTGTGTGTGTGTGTGTGTTTGTGTGTGTGTGTGTGTGTGTGTGTGAGGGTGTGTTTAAGCCCCTAAGTCTAGATAAAGAGTCTCGCGTACGCTAACTAAGCACAATCGTACCAATCATGCAGCTTTTGCTAGGATATATACATATGTTCATAATGTTGTGTTACATAATGTTGCAACAGATTCGACCTGGAGAACGAGGATTTTCAGCACCTGGCAGGGACCGAAGAAGATACTTACAGTAACAGTCCTGTCGGTGACATCTACCCTTCTCTTCGATTCCTTCCTAATCGAGGTATATGTAGCTGGTGGCTCATTGTCTCTGTAATAAGGTTCTGAAACTTAATTGATGAATGGAGGGGTCACTAGAATCTACAGTGCATACGGTCTAGTTGGTAACAAGGTCACTCACCGTATGGCTGATACGAGACAGAGGTTTGCCAGGCCTCCATCCGGGTGATTTGTAGTGAATCACCAACTCCAGTCAGACAGAATGATTTGATCCATCGCACACCGCACCATCGCACGTATGGGGGTTCTTTAACGTGCCTGAGGTATAGCTCTCCCTAGACACGGTACTATGCCATAGGTTTTAACGAGTTTCTGATACTCAAAGAATAAAAACTAAGAGCCGGTACATACGGTACAAATATTTCTAGTTACTAACTGGGTCATATGTTTTAACGAATTTCTGATATTCATTATATTTCAGCCATACCATAGGTATGGTGAAATATATTGTATTCGTAATGTTTCTTTCTTTCTTTCTTTCTCCTGTCAAATTTTCAAAGCGATTCATCTCCGCCGTTTCTGGACCAAATGACTTGAAATTTGGCACAAGGGTAGAGTGGGCAAATACCCAAATGTGTTTTTTTCATTTTTTTCATATCTGCTCCTTAAATGATTTTATTGAGGTTTTATTGCAACTTTTGGACCAAAACTGCATATTTTGGCCCCCTGTACCATGGTATTACATCCAAATGACCTGAAATTTGGCACAGAGGTGCCCTAGATACTTATTTAAAGGATCCATGTATAATATGTGGTATAAATTACTTCAAAATGGCTCCTTAAGGAGGTTTTTGTGGGAGAGCTTAGGATAGGTAAGGTTGGAGTGCCGAGGTCAACGACCTCTAGGTCATTCTGGTGTGTCAGGGCCACAGGTGTGCCAGGTAAATCCAATTATCTACCTACCTACCTAGTCCATAGACATCCAGGTGGTTGGCGGACAAGGTAAATCCAATTAATGGCCAGCCAATGAGCGAGCTTATTTTGCTGGAAGAGTCCATTGTTGGACAGGGGGTGTATTTTAAAATTTACTTTTAGACTTTGGTGATAATGCCAATGTTTTTTTAGTGGAAGTGTTTTGTGCACTGATCCACTTGACATAAGACTACTACTGGGACAGTCCATTTTTGCACATAGGGGGATTTTTAAAAAATCAGTTTTGGACATGGGTGATGATTCCGAATTCCATTTGTTAAATGGAAGTTTACCCCCACCTGAAGACTGTACATGAGGAGGATTCGGCAGCCAATCAGCAAGCCTTGTGTTATCTGGAAGAGCCAATTCATGCACGGGGGACTTTTTTAAAATTCAGTTTTGGACTGGGTTGCTTCTTATACAAAAGGCCATGTACTGTGAGTATTTCTGGACTTGTCTATTGTGCAATTTCAAACAGGGTGAGCTGGGAGATTCCATTATTCGACGAAGGGGGTATTTTTTTAAAATTCATTTTGTGGACTTTGCTGACTATTTTAGCTGATATATTTTTGGATCGCTCCACTTTACATAGGGGTATAAGGCAGGAAGAGTCGATTCTGCACAGAGGGGGGATTTTTTTCAAATATTGTTTTGGACGGCTGATGATTCCAAATTCCATTTCTTAGCGGAAGTATTTTTGGAGTCGTCTATTTTTTTGAGTCCATTCTTGAAGGGGTTTTTGCTCATAAGTGTGATTAGTAGTTAGAAGTCATTTTAAGCAGAAGTGTTCCATTTTTGCACATGAGTAATTTTGGAATAGTCTATTGTTACATGAGGAGGGAGATGGCTGAAATATGCTGTATTTGCTCTCAAGCAAATGTCGGCCTTTCTAGTTATTAATTTGTTCGTGTATTTCAGTCAACATCCTAACAGTGAGATTTCACAGCCAAAATCGAAAAATTAATGATGTGGCTGTTGAACAGTTACGAAATACTGTAACTGTAATTTTGATTGACACTTCCCATTTCCGTTTATACAGCAAAGACTAACTTGCAGAAGCTTACGGGCCCCTTTGTGGAATATTTTAAACATCAAGTGGACCGCCACCGGCAGGAATTCAACCCAGGTAAGGCACTGGTGGATAAATAGTTGGTAATCTGCATACCTACATAGCATTAGCAAGTCGTTTTCATATATACATATCATATAAGCATGCCATGTACCCACTTAAACCTATTCATGCCAATGATAAGCCATCTTTCAGCCACCTGAATTATGACAGACATTCTGTCGCTTACATACTACTTCAGTCAACTGGAGTTTATTGGTCTGATCTTTGATTGACCAATTGTTGTCAGGAGAATCAGACCATCACGGCTTACTTCACGGCGAACGCATTTATTTTTTATTCAGGCTTTTGTTTTTAAGTTTATTATTTGATTATATATAAAATAGTTCAAGGGATGGTTACTTGTTTGTATGTCTGAACTGGGTCTTCAATAAAGTGTAATATCTTCATTAGGTATAATCTTTTTCAAAGGGTTATCTTTTCAATGCTTAACACAGAAAATATGTAGGATGGCACAACAGCCTGTTATCTCTTTCGCTACAGATAATCCGCGTGACGTCACAGATCACATGATCAAGGCTCAGAAGGAGGCTGAAGAGGATGGTGCCCACGACATCACTGCTCTGACAGACACTCATCTTAGGCAGATTGTAGTTGATGTCTTTTCGGGTGAGTTTGGTATCCCAAATCTTTTTGATAAGCCAAATTTTGCCTACAGATATTAAGCCTCAATTGCTCTTGGTACTACATGGTGACCTAGCTGCAAAATAGTACAACGTTTGCTGTCGTGCGCAAAATAGGGATACATTTACTGATACTGACATTTTGTTTTGGAACATGAACGTCGACACAGAATCTTAACCTGTCGTGAGAATAACCACTATGAACTTGCAATAGACCTCATTTCAGATACGGTGGCCATTTTGAATGTATTCACGCGAGAGCACATTTCTGAAGTGAAGTGCGTGAGCTTGCAACAAAGCGAGACAGCGCCTGGTGTTTGTTTGCCTCCGTCAGTTGCAAATCACATTGCAGCGGCGAGTGCATGATGTGCCATATTTCGCAATCATTGAATTGAAAAAAATGTTTTTTTCATCAGTGTAAAATACTGTCCGAAATATACTACTGTAGAGAGTGTTGTTGTGGGTATCTGTTATCAACTTTCGTGAGAACAAATTCTGGTAACTTACACAGGCGGAACGGAAACCACGACACATGCCCTACGCTGGGCCATCCAGTTCTTTGCTGCCCACCCGGAGATACAGGAGAAGGTGGCTGCTGAGTTAGACAGTGTGGTGGGCCGTGACAGGCTGACTGGGCTTGGTGACCGCCAGAATACTCCATATACGGAGGCCACCGTCAATGAAGTACTGAGGATGGGAATCCCTGATCCATTGTCCCTACCGCGTGCTACGACTCAAGACACGTCACTGCGTGAGTACGAGTCGCCTCTGTAATGTATTTATAAAGTGAGGATCTTAAACACACATTAGAACCTATAGTAAGGACCCAGCTTCTCCACATTATAAGATTACTTGCTACACTGTCTAAGCCCGTCTAAGCCTGCTTTGTTGTTTATTATTGTTGTTTATTAAGAAACCTTTTAGCCCTTACGGGCTAATCTTCCAAGGTTCAACCTGCCACCACCGATGTGAACGTTTGATAGTTTACGTTCGCTAAATTTACAGGATGATTTTGAAGTACAATGATGGTCTCTAATATATCTTCAAAATTATGTATTGTGTAAAACGTAGTGTTGTCTATGATCGAGTTACGTTGTTTTAAGTGTCTTATCGACACCGGTGTCTATTCATTCTAACCAATCAGAAAGAGCTGGCCGGAATCTATATCTCTTAACAATAACCAACATGGAATGGGACCTTCAAGTGATTGGTCCGCGGCGCCTGGCTGTATGATAATACAATTTTTTTAAGTTGTAACAACATGTTGTTATCATTTCGTTATAGCCCCAGGTGTTAATGCGTATATACGCCGATGAAGGTTATAAATCCAGGTAATAAGATACGCCACAAAGCAGTTACTGAATATGATTTCGAAAACGGCCAGCAGACGTTTCAGACAGCCATCCGGTGTCTTTGTCAGTGACCCTAGCGTTAATTAGTATAAACCTGTTTTCCATCTAGATCTCTTGCACATATAAATTGACAGCTAGGATATAAAAACTCTCTCCAACAAGATTTCACCAATTTTACTGACGAAAGACGGATGGCTGTCTAAAACGTCTGACCGTTTCCAAACTCATATCCAGATGCTTGAGTAACGGAATCTTTTTGGTTGGAAGTCAAGGATTCATTCCAATTGTGTCTTAGGAGGTTACCATATTCCGAAGGGCACGATGGTACTGCCGAACTTGTGGGCGCTTCACCACGACCCCGACATCTGGGGGGATCCCCACACCTTCCGTCCCGAACGTTTCTTGGATGAGAGTGGCAAGCTGATGCCAAAGCCTTTTGCATGGATGCCTTTTTGGTCAGTATGATACATTATCAGACGTAGGTTAAGTAAGATTCATACTGTCTTCTTTTGTCAACTTTGTCATCTCCATAAGAATCTCGAGAATCAGAGATGCGAAAAATGTATTAATTTATTCATTTTCCCGTGACCCCCCCCCCCCCTCACATTTGACATCTGGGAAGAGCGGCTGAGGCCGACAGGGCCATCCAGTTAAAATAAAGGTTGTGTATGTATGTATGTATGTATGTATGTTTGTATGTATGTATGTCCGACATTTAAATTGGCACTTTGCAGTTTTGTAGACTTAAGCTTTTATAACACAATCTAACAGTGAACACCATGTGACGAAAAGACCCCAAGAGCATACGCGTATTTTACGTAAGGTTTAAAGCACGTATGTCGACACTGGCTAGCTCTTATGATCGATGCAGAAGAGGTCACAAGGACCGGTTATGGTCAGACTAAGAACTATCTTATTACAATGCTGTTGGAGGCTGCTCCAACGGAAGATTCCGGGATCCTATTTGCATAGTGATATAGAATCTAGCGCTCCTATTGGTGTTTTTCTTTTCTTTTTTTAATCAATCTTTTGACTTAGATGTTATTAATCGTAGGTGCAGGTCAGTACAGCAGGCTCAAATGCATGAGCCACTGGCGGCGAGAGATTGTATGATATACCCTTTTCACGTGGCGGCCATGATAGATCAAAAAGGAGGTCGGTGAGGCAAATAGACAAAACGTACTCTCTGAAATCAGCTTCCATTCCCCCCCCCCCCGAACTAAACAAATGTTTACAAAGTCATTAATAGATATTAGAACTAGTATTATGCACCAAAAGATGAGATGCAAAATAAAAACATAAAAATGCAAAAAAAATTGACGGACATGCAGCCATTCTTTTATTGGTCGATTCCCTAATTGCCATCCTATTATTGATTACGATGGACAGTCTTTTCGTTGTTACTTTGGCCTCGGTTTCGAATTATCATGGCCGCCGCCTGAGAAAGGTGTGTTATTGGTTGAACCGCTAATTATAATGGACGGTGTTCTGTTTGCCACTTTGGCGTCGGTTTCGATCTATCGTGGCTGCCGCGTGGGGAAGGGGTATACATGCTGATCTAGGGCACAGATGTAAATGTTATCTAATCTACTCTTGTAAATTCTCTCCTTTAGTGTTGGTCGCCGCGCATGCCCAGGAGAGAAAATGGGTATGGCCGATACGTATCTCCTGTTGGGCGGACTGGTCCAAAACTTCCACTTCAGCTTTCCGGTTGGTGAGAGGCCAGATGACGCGGATGCACCATACAAAGTGGTGGTGACCTGCCGGAAATAGATACAGCACTTCCGGAAATGATTAAGGTCTCAGTTTTTGGCCTATTGGGATTTATATGGTTAAGGACCCCAAGGTGATGAGGTTCGACGCCTCAAAATTTGTAGCAGGTTGCAGAAACAATTTTTAAGAATTCAATATGTTGAAGTCCAGGGTACAGTCTACAGAATATCTAAAAATTAGCATAGATTTGCTGGCTCATTATTTATACATTTATTTGACCCCCAGCGGAGTTTATGTGCCGCACTACTTTATACCCGAGCACGGGGGTCGTAAATAAACACTGTTGTACCGAGACAGAGTCGCCGAACACACTTAGTAAAACCGGTGGCAAGTATATATATTATGGTGCTTATGGCGACTTAAGTTTTGGTACAAGAAGAACTGTTAGTAGGTTTAGAACTTGAGAGGGTTGAAACTGCAATGTATACTGTTACTTTCGGAGACGATTTTCTATTCATATATTTCTATGTGCTTGTATGGGTGAGGTATTTAAAGCTATTGGATTATGTGTGTGATACTAGTGAGTCAGAATTTGTAGTTGTTCAGTTCAATATTTGTGGATGTATTGCATTATTTAGGAATGACGATATATATAGAATTGTTGTTAGAATGCTATACTGTAAATGCAGAAATGTTCGCGGTGGATTAATGTTCGCGGTTTTCGCGGTGACCACATTACCGCGAAATTAAAACCACCGCGAACATTTTCCTATAATGGTATTAGACTGCAGTCTATGGTGTTACCGCGAACTTAAATCCACCGCGAAAAGTCCCTTTTCCCCGCTACCGCCTAATTAAATCCCCGCGAACTTAAATGCATTTACAGAATTCCGGTGTTTACATAAATAAATTTAGCTACATTATAACTTATATCTAGCAGTTAATTATTTCCATTTCTATAGAGTCTAATATCAAAAGCTGCAACTTTATTACCTTTGCCAGAATGGCTAAGGTTATGTTTTAGGCTTGTGAGTCTGTGTGTGTGTCTGTGTGTGTGTGTGTTAACAGCATAACTCGAGAAGCCTTTGATGTATCCCGATTATATTTGGTAGGTGGGTAGGGGTCGGGAAAACGAAGGTCAAGTTCGATAATGGGCCCCCTAGCGGCTTGCTAAGGTACTGCAGCAGAACCTCAATTTTTATATCTCCTGTTCTGGACATTCTGTGATCATGATTTTCGAGTGGTAGATAGCCCTCGAGGCAGAGAAAAAGTGCTGGGAGTTTGGGCCCCCTAGCAGCTTTTTTGGAACTGCAGGCGCCGGTTTCCTTTCAAACTTTGGACGAGAATAACTCTACAACGTGTTGACGAATCGTCATGATTTTTGGTATGTACATAGAATGAGTGATGACTTACATAATGGTATACTAATTATGCAAATCAACAGCTAATTTGCATAATTAATTAGGAAAATTTATAAAACCACTGCATTCCATGATAGGACTTTCAAACTTGTCACATATGTAGCTGGGAATGAGAGAAATGTTGATAGATATCAATTATGCAAATGATGGCCTTATTTGCATAATTAATGAGAAAATATGAACATTTTGGCGGATCATCATGCTTTTTGGTATGTAGGTAGCGCAAGTGAAGACCTACATAATGAGATACCAATTATGCTAATCAACAGCTAATTTACATAATTAATGAGGATATTTATAAATTCACTACATTCCATGATAGGACTTTAAAACTTGTCACATATGTAGCTGAGAAAGAGAGAAATGTCAATACATATTTACCATGCAAATGATGATCTCATTTGCATAATTAATGAGAAAATATGAACGTGTTGACGGATCGTCATCATGTTTGGCATGTAGATAGCCTAAGTGAAGACTTATATAATGTGATACTTATTATGCAAATTAACAGCTAATTTGCATAATTGATTAGGAAATGTTCATAAATCCACTGTATTCCATTATAGTACTTTCATCAATGAAAGTTGTCACATATGTAACTGAGAAAGAGGGAAGAGAGTAAGAGGTGTATTTAAAGACGTTGAAAGAGAATATGTCAAGAATGGATCAAAGGATCATCATGATTTTTGGTATGCTAATAGCTTAAGTAATGCTTGCTACAATTTGATATCAATTGATTGTAACTTGGGATCTAATTTGCATAATCAATGCCAAAATTTTATAAACCAACTCCAAGCATATAATTATAAAGAAAATGAAATGAGTAACGCATTTGTCTACAGACATTATTCTGCATAACAAACCTGGTTTATTTGGCAAAGGTATGTTTTCGTGGAACTCTAGTTTATTTTTTATTTATTTATTGATCTTATAGGGTAGTCCCTTCACTCTAGATGACTGATTTCCAAGGGAGCCCTGACACATGTTCGCACATGTTAACACGGCGGGGTTATATCGCCCCATACGGGGTGACATACCCTTTCGCTGGTAAATCACCGTGTGGCTGATACGGTATGGAGGTTCGCCAGGCCTCCATCCGGGTGATTTGAAGTGAATCACCAACTCCAGACAGAAGGGTTTGTTCCATCTCACACCGCACCATGTGTGGAGGGAGGTTCTTTAACGTGCATGGGGTGTGACTCTCCCCATACACGGGACCTCCATTTAACGTCCTATCCGAGGGACGGCCCTAGCCGAAGCTAGGTACTCATTTGGTGATGATCCCATTACCCTCTAAATATCATTGACGTGAGGAAATCCGTGTAAAGTGCCTTTCCCAAGGGCACAAGATCGGTGACACGCAGTCGGATTCGAACCCGCAACCTCTCGGTCACGAGGCACCTTTCCATGTAGATCTGTCAATCTGTCAATCTGTAATCACATATCAAGGGGATTTAGCAGGGTCACACGAAATCCCGAATTAACCCCTAGTCTTGGTCAAAGCTGAGTGTCCGGAGACAGAGAGAGGTTGCAAGACAGAAGCCAATACTTTTTGACCAGTAACATTTATCAGGTTTTAAAAGAACATTTTCAAAAAAGATCCTGATACATCATGTACTGTAAAGAATAGCCCCGCCCCTGAGGTGTTGTCAAAAGCTTAGATTGCCCTATAAAATGAGGGACTAAGTTAGATATCCCTTTTTTATTCAGTCTTACCACCTTTGTGGAATGATTGACATAACAGTTGACTATCACCTTGGCAAGATGTCAACCCGGAGACCAGACTGTAAGGTTTGATCCACTTATACCAGAAAGGACCTCTACTCTTTTCAATACGTGTGGTGGGTTCTTTAACGTGCTCGAGGTGTGGCTCTACCCGAACACGGGACCTCCATTTAACGTCCTATCCGAGGGACTCGAATACTAGATACTCATTTTTGAAGTGAGGAAAGTCGTGTAAAGTGCCTTTACCAAGGGCACAGGATCGGACGGACATGGCAAGTTTCGAACTCGGGGCCTCTTAGGCCTGAGTCCAACGCGCTGCCGATTACGCCTCACGATCCCACATTAATTAGAAGAGGTCTAGCCGTATTAGACTACTTTTAATCACTAACCAGGAAATCTAGGATTGGCCTAGAAAATCCACATCGTTGTAAGATTGTCTGACTACATCCAGGGATAGCAGACGTGGCGTTTTGTATTTCGAAAAGAAGCTTTGTTCGAGGCTTATTTTCCTGTTTATGGGAACAGGATTATGTTCATCTGACAGTAATAGGTACGTTAGCTTTTAAGTAAGCTTTTGGCATAAGTCACTGTTATGTGTTCTGTATGCGATATCAACACAACGTCACACACCACAGAAAACATCACAACCGACGTTAACCATGATAAGATCACAGAGTTACCCACGGTCACAATTGTTTCGTCGGTTACATTTGGATGTCAATTTACTCTGTAACTGTAAATGCATTTAAGTTCGCGGGGATTTAATTTCGCGGGAGAGGGAAAAAGGACTTTTCGCGGTGGTTTTAATTTCGCGGCAGCATCATGCACTGTAGTCTCTTAATGCCATGGAAAATGTTCGCGGTGGTTTTAAGTTCGCGGTGAAGCGGCCACCGCGAAAACCGCGAACATTAATCCACCGCGAACATTTCTGCATTTACAGTATTGTCTAACCAACGAGTGTGCTTACAATAGAAAGCAAAATATCTTCAAATACTAGTACACTGTTCTTTGATTGAATTTTCGGGCATAAAAGGTTTGTGGTCTAACAATAATTCAATTTGTACTCTCTAATTGTGGTATGATACCTTCTGAACCATGTTTGCTCCAAGACATGCAAGTGTACGAAGTTCAATATGTAAAACGTTTGAGGTTGCGAAAGACAGTTTTCACCCTCAAGGGATTACTACAGTTAAGAACCATGAGATGACAACATTCAACGAGGAAAACAATTGTAGAAGGGTACACTAGAGAAAAACGAAAAACGATTATGTTGACTTTTAGGGTAATTAAGAGTACTTAAAAATCTGTTTGCGTATTGCATTTTGACGCCCTCTTGAAAACGCCACTCTGCGGAGTTCAAATAACTGCAGCCGGCTTACCTTACTTACGCAATAAGGCATAATTTGTATACAAACTGGAAAACCTGCACAATCTAAATCTAACAGTCTAAAGGTAAACAAATAGACCTATAATACGCAGAACAGTTAACACGTGACTGCCCCTCACGAAAAACTTTTTACACATCCTTTGAGATTTTGAGCCTTTTTCAAAATATACCAGCGGGTCGCAAATAAATATTGTGTCCTGTAACCTCAACGCCCTTTGTTTGATTAGTTAAGAGGAGATTCCAGGGCATAAGCGGCACTTTACCACGCATGATTGGGAAGAAGTAATCACAGACATTAGCTGAGAACAATAGGGTGGCCCTGAGAGTCGTATTAGTAACACTGGATATAGTGTACCAAACCACGCCTACATGACCTAGATACGGACAGTCGCCGACTAGGAAGCAGGTGAGTGAAGATATGTAGGAAGTTCTCTCTGTAGACTGTAGATATAAACTGTTAGTTGTTATACCGATCACTTCTGAACTGTACTATAGGTACTATAGTTGCCCTTGCATATCACAGCTTTTTGCTTTTTGAATGGAGGTCGTTTCTAACTAGTTAAAAAGATACTTGTCAGTAGGAGAGTCACGGCAAAATTTGTTAAGGTGGGGAGGGGGGTCACGTTTGGAAAATTACGGTTGGGGGGAAGGGTTGTGGCAATTTTGTGATCGGATTTCCAACGCACTGGTTAGCCCTTACAGCCCCTACTCCTAAACCCCGTAAAATGCCGTACAATTCCTTGCTTCGGGTAGTGTCACCTGTGAGGCAGTCAGTCGGGCCCGGCCAACTACCTCCCCGCAGGACGTATCCACGGAACGGTATTGTCATGTTGACGGGAAAGAGTGCCTTAGCTGCCGAACAGATTCTTTGCCGGATCTGGCTAGATCCCCAATCCGCACTGACTCCCTTCATATATACATGTATACATGTATATTATTATTACTACTGTTTCTCACTACAATTCTGTATGTATCTATTTAACATGAAATATCAATCAGAGTTAAGACAGCCAACGTTCATAGATCATGACGAACGTGTTCTCAGTATTGTGTGTGAAATTTGACTGTATGTGAGTTCTCAATGCCAGGTTATGGTCTCTGTCCTATACATAAATACCTCAGACAAAGCCTGGAGTTTTCCATTTCTAACCTAAGCTTCAGCAAGCCCCTGTCAACTAACAAACGCATTATGCTTGTTTCGTTGACTTTAAAAAGGCGTTTGATTGTGTGCGGCGAGAAGGTATACGATATAAACTACTTATTACCTTCGCCAAGAAGGTTATGTTTTGGGTAGCGTGTGTATGTGTGTATGTATGTATGTTTGTTTCTATGTCTGTAGAAGACCATCATAACTCAAGAACGCCTGGATGGATTGTATTAATATTCGGTATGTGGGTAGGTCTTGTTGAGACCTGGAAACGATTAGATTCTGGGCCCCCTAGCGGCCAGTTACGGTACTGCAGCGGAACTTCCTGGTTTGATATTTCGAGTTCTGGACATGCTGCGGCAATGATTTTTAAGTGGTGAATAGCTCTTGATGTCGAGAGTAAGTGGTATAGGTTTGGGCCCCCTAGCGGCTTGTTTTGGAACTGCAGGGCAGGTTTAGTGTCAGATTTTGAAAGGGAATAACTCAAGAAGGAGTTGACGGATTGTCATGATTTTTGGTATGTAGATAGCTTAAGTGATGATTCATATAATGACGTATTAATTATGCAAATTGGTATCTAATTTGCATAATCAAT
>NC_049987.1:3812305-3815220 GCF_000003815.2 Branchiostoma floridae | reverse complement strand
ACATGTGACATTTGTAACTGACAAGGAGAAGAATATTGATTGATATATATTATGCAAAATAAAGACCTAATTTGCATAATTAATGAGAAAATGCTATAATTTCATTGTGGTAAATGACAGTAACTTCTTACTTGTAGCATTTGGAAGTTATGTACAGGTGAACATCGTTGAACATTGATTATGCAAATGAGATCCTCATTTGCATAAATTATCAGAAAATGCGATTAAAGCCTTCTTTCTTAACATAGATTGTGTACGAGAATGTCTGGATGGATTGTATTGATATTCGGTATGTGGGTAGGTCTAGATGAGACCTGGAAGCGATTAGATTTTGGGCCCCCTAGCAGGCTGTAACGGGACTGCAGCGGAACTTCCTGGTTTGATATCTCAAGTTCTGAACATGCTGCGGCTATGGTTATTGAGTGGTAGACAGCTCTTGATGCCGAGAGTAAGTGGTGTAAATTTGGGCCCCCTAGCGGCTTGTTTTGGAACTGCAGGACAGGTTTAATGTCAGACTTTAAAAGGGAATAACTCAAGAAAGGATTAACGGATTGTTATGATTTTTGGTATGTAGATGTCTGAAGTTATGCTACATATAATGACATAACAATTAAGCAAATTTGTGTCTAATTTGCATAATCAATTAGGAAATTTGGTGAATGCGCCCAGTTCCATTATGGGACCATTGCAACATGTAACATTTGTAACTGAGAAGGACAGGAATATTGATTGATGTATATTATGCAAAGTGAAGACCTAATTTGCATAATTAATGAGAAAATGCTATTATTTCATTGTGGTAAATGACAGGAAATTTTTACTTGTAGCATTTGGAAGTTATGTACAGGTGAACATCGTTGAACATCAATTATGCAAATGAGATCCTCATTTGCATTAATTAGCAGAAAATGCGATAAAAGCCTTCTTTCTTAACATAGATTGTGTACGTCTGCTGTCTGGTGGTGGAGATGATCAGCTGATGTAATTTATGCAAATGAGAACCTTATTTGCATAATCAATGACAAACACAATTAATACAGCAGTTGTAAAGAAAGGTAGGCTTATTTGGCGAAGGTATGGGGTCGTGGAACTCTAGTTTCGAAATGTGCCCCTCTTATGGTCTCATTGATGTATTACTCCGCGAGTGGGGACTCCGAGCCAAAAATGAACGGCTGCACGGACGCATGTTTTTAGCGGTGAGAAATTCCCTTTTAGCCAGCGGAAATGATCTCAAAAGTTAGATTGGTGAAAGCTTATTTGTACCTGAAGAAATTAGCAGGTAAAGTTTTGCAGCCGCGCGCTAGGTCGGAGGTACACAGTCGTGGGTTCTGAGCGGTGCTGTTGTACAATAGCAGCGAAAAAGTGCCTTTTGTGGGGATTGACTAATCGTAGTTTGTAATTGCTATAAAAAAAGTTCCTACGTATAGTTTACATTGGCAATTTTTTCCCACGATATAGGGTAAATGTGCTCGACATAGAATGAAAAATCTGCTGAAATTTCACGTAGCTTCATTATGAACGCGCCCATTTAAACCACGAATCAATACATAGAAGTCTATGGGAAGAAGAAACTCATCAATGAGACCTTAAATAAAAATCAAAAATATTCATAAAAAATCAAGGAATAGCACTGGAGCAAAAATTTGAAAAGTGTTTATAACCGGGCGCCACCCCGCATTTTTTGGCTGCAGATTAGCCGTGTACCTATTTCCGTTACCATGGTAACGGACGGGTCTACATTTCCAAAGGGCGTTACTATTGTTATTTTTCTTGTATCACACTCTACTGGATATACAAGCCATTTGGAAGAGGACCAAGGTTCTAAAGCTATCTTTCTTGATGCAAACTACATCCAAGTTATTTTTTGCAATCGCCGCCTTCTCTCGAACGCCCCTCCAACACCCCCCCCCCCCCCCAAACCCCGGGCTTGGCGACACCTATAAAAGGCCAATCAGAAAGGCTCAATTCGGCTTGCCCGCCTCTGGTATAAGGGAGCTTGAAACGCAGCTAACATCAATTTCTTGTCGTTAAGCTCTGTTTTGACTTTATGAGCTATAGTACCTTCACCCGATCCTCTATAGAACCGTTTATTTACGTAGAAAGATCCGGATGAATCTCGTCGTGCCTTTCGTGCCGATATCCCTTACACGACTATTCTCTGAGATATATTCCAATTAAACAAAGACAAAGTCACAAAGGGAACACTACTCAGTCAAACTCAAACACAGACTGATCTAATGAGTCTTTGCGACACGTCAAAAGCGTCCGTCTCGACGCCTTCGCACTTTGTCCGACATTGGCCTTTGTCCGCCGCTAGGTGGCGCTTTCATGCCTATCATGATCTCGTACTTAATTATCTCCCAGAGGCTAATTCATTAACGTAAGACACCCAAACTTTCAGAGATGATGAAGAAACCGACATTCTTTCCTCTGATAGATTTTTTCAATAATACATTAAACTTAAGGTCTCATTGATGTATTACTCCGCGAGTGGGGACCCTAAAAGAGATCCGAGCCAAAAATGAACGGCTGCACGGACGCATGTTTTTAGCGGTGAGAAATTCCCTTTTAGCCAGCGGAAATGATCTCAAAAGTTAGATTGGTGAAAGCTTATTTGTACCTGAAGAAATTAGCAGGTAAAGTTTTGCAGCCGCGCGCTAGGTCGGAGGTACACAGTCGTGGGTTCTGAGTGGTGCGGTTGTACAATAGCAGCGAAAAAGTGCCTTTTGTGGGGATTGACTAACCGTAGTTTGTGATTGCTATAAAAAAAGTTCCTACGTATAGTTTACATTGGCAATTTTTTCCCACGATATAGGGTAAATGTGCTCGACATAGAATGAAAAATCTGCTGAAATTTCACGTAGCTTCATTATGAACGCGCCCATTTAACCACGAATTAATACATAGAAGTCTAT